>NW_017803843.1:1382848-1430372 GCF_001625305.1 Branchiostoma belcheri | reverse complement strand
GTGACAAGGTTCCCTGGCTTGTACATAAGTATTCTATAGAGAACCCAGCAACACAATTGGATAACAACTAAACAATACAAAACTTAGAATCTAGAGGAAGGCTAAAGGATACAAACAGGATCAGCCTTCCATTGTGAGTTGAGCCAGACTGACTTTGGAAGAATAAGTGCTACAGCTGTGAGGATAAGCTTCAAATTCAATCATAAAGAAGGCAGCCAACTTGTGGCAAGCTACATGTAGGAGTGCCTGTAACAGCTGGAATAGACAAACATTAATCTAGTGAAGATTTAGGATCATAATACTGTGTGTTCTGACTCAACCTCTTTCTGACTTAACATAAAAATACAGTGGTAACATCTGGTAGGTTGTACAGCATTCAGCAAAACAAACTGCCAATCTTCCAACAGACTGCTTACATGCTGGGGTCAATGCCTGAACAGAGTACTCCACAGTTACAGAGTTTTATATATGAAAGAAAACTTTTAAGTCAACTTTTTGAAAAGTCAAAAGTCCAGCAAAACTATTGATATAATACTATTAATAGAAGGCTGGGAGGTTTACTTTTGTTGTCAATGTGGGTGTGTAAAAATGAAAATTAAAAAATACATGTACATAAAAAAAACTCTTGTCTTAAATTGTCACCAGTCCACTAGATAATTTGTCACTGAATGAAAACATGTAGATACAAGTTGCTTCCCCTCCAAAATGCAGCTAACCAGCAGATTGGATGAAGTGTGAGAATGAAGTACCTTTCTGCTTTCCAGGAATCCTGTTGGTAGTAATAATGCCTGGCTTGTATATCTACATGCAGATCCCCTTTTTAGTAGAGAACTGTCAGAGTGACAGATATGCAGTTGTCACTAGCTAATTAAGAACCTATTATTACTGTGGAATGCTATCACCAACATGCATGATAAACCTTCACACTTTCTGGACAATTCAAATGACATTTTATCAGAGAAGAAAAACAGCAGCAGCTCTTAATTGGTTAATGACTGGGAGACAAGTTAATCAAAATACCATCTTCAAATCTAATATAATTATTTAAGTCACACTGTAACATCTAAAATCTCAGACAAAGAACTTTTTACAGGAATCAGCTACCAATCCAACCTGGGGACTCCAGCAAATACATGCATGAACCATAAAGGAGAAAACAAATTTAGTTAATCAATTTGGCCAGGTCTGTTATCCTTTCGAAACCTTTCATTACAGATTATCTTGTCAGAGAATAAAGAAATGGAAATCTTATCTCAGAATCTCAGGTTCTAATGCCTGAATTTGACTAGCATGGTGTTCCCAGCCAGGGGTAGACAGTAGTGTCATTAAGGTTTATCTTGTAGATAAAGAACATAGAGCTGTCCTGTCCAAGACAAAAGAGGTCAGACAAGTGTCTGGACAGTTAATAGATATACTGAGCCACTAATTAAGATAGGAGATCTGAAAAACTATAAATTATCACATCCCTTCAGTGACAAATGGTTGGCTAGGATTTAGGACCAGTCCTGGGTCTCATCATCCTGACAGTCTGGCCACTACTGGGCAGTGGTGTTGTCAGTGCAGAGGTCCTTGGGGAAAAGTACAACAGGAGACACAGAAAAGTGCATCTTATCCATCCAGTAAATGAAGATCATTTTCTGAGCTCAACAGTTAAAGAATTGTTCCAATTACTGTTTTCCTTTCTTTTTCCAAACTGACTAGTTACAATGTTGTTGATAGAAAACTCCAGGTGCAACTTTTTTTATTTCCACCTCCCCCCAGGCGATCTTTGCCAGTGTGTCCTTTACAAGAAATCTGTTCTCTGTGCCCTTCCTGGTCATCAGTCTCTCTCCAATCCACAACATCACAGCTTAACTTACCACCTGTCTAGGAATACACCATCCAATGAATAAGGTCCTACAAAGGTAAAACTCATGTTCTACAGTGGAATAGAAACAAAACATGGAACCATATAATCATGTTCACAACTGACAATCAAGGAAATTATCTCATCTACGTTGAAAGGCATTGGCATTTTCCCATGTTTATATCATCTTGATCTGACTGGTGTTTACATCAGGAAGACTTCTCTTGCAGTAACCCAGACAACACAGGATGGGGACACTGAAAGAGGTTACTGGTTGGTGTGATCTACTCTCACTGCTGGCTGGCTGACCCAGTTTGGTAGTGACCCCTGGCTAGTCTTGCTTTATTGTGTACCTGCTAGCCAGCCAGGGTGGACTCACATGTACCTATATACAGCTTCACAGTTGGGCGAGCTAGCTTGGTAAACATCACACTTGGGTCATGCCTCAATTATCCAACTCTGACAAGGCAAATAGCACACTCTGAGGAAAGTTCCCAAGACAGTCAACAAAAGAGTTTGCCTCTTTCAAGTTTTAGGGAAGAGGCAAACAGACTGAAGCTTAGCAATATCTGCCTTGTTTTCCGGAAGTTTCTACATCAAGTTTCCAGTCTGTACACACAGACTACAGTATGGTAACATCTGTCCTTCTGCTGCCTCAGGGTTGAACTAGCACATGTGCTGGCCCTTCATGCCTGAGTGGCTTGTCATGACCACTGGTTGGGATACCTACATAAACATTGCTGTACTGTTCTTCTCTTATCAGCTTCCTATACCCTTATCCTAAATGGACATGTTATTCCCAAACAATATTTACACAGTGGAAATATGACCTTCATGTCTATGTCTCTTGCAAGGACAAGTGTGTTGTATGACAAAATTCCTTGTGTACCCCAGCCTTTCATGAGTATGGATTCCATATGCCTATAGCCTAGTATAGGCCTAAGGAATGCAGAGTTTTAACATTAAAGAATGACCTGTTGACAGCACTGTCAAGTGATAGATTATACATATCTTTGATTATAATCAAAGGGCTGGTATGGACCATTCATTGCAACAAATGTGATCCATTCCCGTCATCAACAGAGTAATAACAAGTTCAAAAGCTGTTCCCAACTTTTCAGAGGCTTCCCAAGGGAACATTCCTTTTTGCCAGAATTGGTATGGGTCATAAGAAACATCTCACCCCAAGGAAAAGCTACAAGAGACACAAGTCAAATATAGACAACAGACATGGCAATTATGGTAAATATTCTAACACATTTATATTTCAATTGCTCAATCACAGAATCAGTATGTCTGTATCACGCAACTTGAGATACTGGTAGTCATTGTGATGCATATATCCAACAGAGGATTCCTGTACTGTGGCTTACCGCAGGACATTTGGCACATTAGTTACATAAGTATTAAACAACAAGTGGTGGATGGGGAGAGGAATTTCAGCCAACCTCTGTCTACATATTTGTCCCTGGCCCCTGGGATTTTGTAATACATGTATGTGTTTTCTGGACATCAGAAAAAAACATGATTCCTTTCCAGAAATATCCTTGGCATCAGACCATACACAAAAGGTCTACCTACATGTGTGATCATGACTGTCCCCTCTGTAAAAAAAAAAGAGAGACAACCACAGAGTCTTCCAGTGGGAAATCAAGCCATTTTCATCTTCTGTTACCTGTATAAGAATTTTACTACTCTCTGTCATATAGCTCAGCTCTGTTATATTCATGTGTTGTCAGTAACATGAAATCTAGGCATCCAAAGCCCCCACCCCCATTCCTAAGCCATCTTGAACTCCTTAGGCCCCATTTGAGTCTCTCCTGGGAAGGAGGTGATTAGAATATCAACAGTGTGTCTGAGTTAAATTATTGCCCAGATGAAGCAGTCACTCTACCTGTCAGTGAAAAGAACCACCTGTGCCAGGCTGCGGGACTAGCCATACTTTGTCCGCTAACCCCAGACGATTTCTAACTGATGTACAAGTTTGAACCCAAACCAGACAGTCTCTGAGTCAAACCATGAAAGAAAACTACAGGGTACTCTAATTCACTGACCACATATAACAAAATACTAGTAGATGCTTGCATAACATACAAGGAGACATGTGCCATGGGGAACTATAACATGAGAAAGGTTTCTTCCCCAGAAGTTCCTGCATTAATCATTGACAATTCTTGACACTGGCTCCATAGCATAATAGCACATTTATATGAGTTTAAACCTGATCCCAAGAAATGTCTGGGAAAGTTTTAATAATAAGATGCAACAAAAGATATCTTCACTGCTTCAAAATATTGCTTGCAAGTGAAACAAATGAAGAAATCCTCACCTCCTGTAACTCCAACCTCTGCCCAACAGCCTCCAGACAGTGGCGTCCGGTGCTCTCCGTGGTGATGGTACATTCTATCACTGTGTTATCCAGCAACTGCACGGGAATCACGAACGAGTTCTTCGTGTGAACATTGTATCGCTTGGTCTTCTTTAACTTCAGTCCAAATGGCATTGTTGCTTCAGCAACACTTCCTCAATAATCTGCTACCTTTTCCTTCTCCTCCGTGTACAAGCTTGAAACATTGTGGGAGGGTCTTCTACCTGAGGATTAAGAAGAAAAGTAGTACTTATATAATTCATCTATATGTATATGTATAAGGACTAAGCTTTGTAAACTAAAAGCTGCTGTAAATGCAACACAGAATGGATCAGTATATCAAAAGGTTAATGTGGGGATGATTGTAACAAGCTCATTAACAGACATGCCTCATTTGCAGGACTTATTGGGTCTGTAAATGATGTTCATGATAAGGGTGTTCTCAAGCAAATCTTAATGGACTGTGAAATACCACTGACTCATTTAAAAACAGCCTCTTGCTGAGGTCATTGACATGGAAACATGCTAGTCATCTAGCCATGCAAGTGGTGGTGAATAGTCCAGACAGACTTGTGGTCTCCATGGTACTAGCAACATCCAGTTTTACTTGTGCAAAGCCCAGTATCATCTTGTATCAGCTGGTCTGGTAAAACTGTAGTGACCCCAAAACAAGCTAACAATAAGGAATCCATGACTCATGAGTCAGGGTGGTAATATATGTTGTTTGTAAGGGAAGTGCAGAGTTACCTTGTATAGTATCAACACTTATGGATAATTTTAAGTTCTCAAAGAGACCCCTATATTGTACCCTACATTTTCAACCCAAGCATTTGCCAATGAATAAGGATGAATTACTGGTACCTCATTGCTCTTTTACAACAACACACTTCAGTGGACTGGTGTTGAAAAAAACAGTGAGAACTGTCTGATCTGTATTTGTTGTATTTTTCCCCATTCATATCCAATTTTGTCTTTTGTTAACAAGTGAGTATACAGAAAAATAAATTTTGAACTCTTATTCTTGTCATCTATGCTGAAAGCCTGAACCTGTATTAGAAAGCACCCAATCAGTTAGCCATGGAGACTCTTGATTCGGGCTTACATTTTCATTACCCTCAGCAAGGGTAATGCAATGTAATCCCGAATCACAATAATCCTGAGTCTCCACGCACAGCTACCAATCAGTGTTCTCAAAATGAGCACAGGACAGTACATATTGAAGAGGATTTATTTATATATATATTCTTTGTTTTTGTAAACTCCATCAAACTTCGACTGCTGTATACTATTTCAGAACTTCCTTGTTAGACTTTTGGGTCCAGGTCCATATCTGAAGGTAAAGACACAACATACAATTTGTCTTTTATTGGTTTGTTGTAGTGTAAAGGTAAACAAAAATGACTGGTACTAAAGAAACCTCAACAGGTATCATCACATCCGGCCACAAACAACTCTACAACCGTGGTGAATCACGACCTCTACGCCTTGGGGACATAATTTTCCTGACAGGTGGTATGTCCACCACTCACTGAGTCACTCGGAACCACTTACCTGGCCTAGTGCCCCCCTCCCTCCCACTTCTATCCACTTTAGACACGACACAACCTCACGATGGTAAAAATCGTGGTACTATCCGACCTTTTAGATTCATCGGCGATAGAAAGGACGGCTTGAGAGCAAATAAATGGCCCCATCAGAAGAGCTTCCCCGATTTACAAACAATAGCAAGTGGTTGCGTGCTGATCGGACCGAAGGGAGACCAGATGGGAGGCATAGACTTACGCCGACCTACCTGTCAGTCAGGGTCGCACGCACCCCTCAAAACCGCGCCAACATTCACCGGATAACTCTCCCCACACACCGTGGAGGATATCCTGTGTGATTCTGTACGAAATCCTTGAGATCTGCGTCAGAACCCGTGGATCCAGGCTGGTCCGTTGAGTAAATATGGGAGCCGGAACGACAACAAAAACGGCGGACTCTTCCACGCTTCCTTGCCCCCGGGGTCACCAAGAGTTGGACCCACTTTTCTCGCCAAACAGTGAGGTTCAAGTCCACACAGCCGCTGCCAGTAAGGTGTTCGGATATGACCCTGTAGCCTGTCTGTTAAATCTCGCCAAGAAAAGCCCGCGGGTGAACAAATATTCCGTGTAAATGGAATGAGTTGTCAGACGCTTTGATGATATCAGATGGATGGAATTTCAGAAATGTACTCACCCATCGCATCAGAACGTAGGAATCCCCACGAGCTTAAACTTCAATATACAAGGAAATAATGAAACAGAGAATATCATATTCATTTTTCTAACAACTGCAAATAAGAATATTATGAATAGTTCGTAATTTACCAGTATTGTGATCTTGTAGCGTATATTAAGTATATAATGTTATTTAAATCCCCTCGATATCTGGTGCGTTGCTATGCGTTCTCGGGTCACACACGCCATTCAAGTTGCGACCCCATCCCGTCATGCCTTGGGATCGCTGACCAATCAGCATGCAGTATTAGTGTCTCAGGTTTTGAAGCCGTGAAAAACGGCATCAGTTTGTCGTCTTGAACAATGACAACAAACTACGGGCATTTTAGTTTGAATTCAGACGTTTAAAGAGAAACACAAGCATCTGCGATTAAGGCCTTTTCTCTACTAGAAAGACTCAAGGTAAGGACTTTTGAAACGCCTTTTTTGGCAGCATCTTCTATCAGCAAATCGATAACATGGACGTTTGTGTTTCCCACCAAAAATCTCTTTCTTTGGGAAATTATGATAGTAGTGCTAGTACATGTAGTAGTACTAGAAGTCAGACCTCAGACATCGCCTGACGATTTCATGTTTACAAGTTATCTTTCGAGTTAAGGTGCGATATTAGCCTACTTTATGTATCTTATTCTTGGTCGTTTATGTCTTTGAACAGTTTAGAATCTAATATTAGATACAGAACTTCTGAATCTGACTGATTACCTAGTTAGTACTAGTACTTCAGCTGTAGCAACGGAGTCAGTGGCACTTCTATGCTAATATTACTTAGAAATTATTCATCAATGAAGCTAATACAAATTTATGTACCCTAGTTCATAGTCATACGAGTTGAAATTGCAAAATAGTTAGCGGAGAAAAAACGGTTTGTATTTAGCCTGTTGTGAACGCAAATCAACCAGTTCTTTAGGGAATCGGAAGGATTGATAAGGTTTTTGAAAAACCTGGTCTTAATGATAATGGTTTATTCAACCAGTTTTTACGTCATAGTTCCAGGTTCAGTATCTGGGCCGTGTGCGACCTCCAGGTTTTAAAAAATGTTTTGAGTTCTTTTCCACTGGTTTTCTTCATCTTGCAATGTAATCAGCATACGCAACCTAGTCGGCAGACAAGACCAAGCTTCTGATACCCTTTTTTGGAGAGTAGGAGACACAGAAAAAGCTGGGTGGGGGACGTGGGGGTACTGTCAGTCAAGTTGGGGCAGCAGGATTTCTCGAAGACAAGAGATCAGTGCCGCAGTAAAGGACCTGAAGATGCTAGCTAGATGGCATATTAGAAGAAGGCTTTTTGTTCAATCTGCAATCATGGCTGATTAACGGAATATTCACCGGACAGGATTTTTACAAAACCAGTTTATTTAAAGTCTGGTAAGAACGCTAGAGGTTTTAGCTGGGTTTCCCCACTACAGTAGTTATTTAGCGGCTTCAACCAGTTTTTTAAAGTCTGGTAAAAACAGGGTCTTACTCTTAGGTACCACCTTGCTGAACAGAAGTGAAGCACTAATCTATAATTTATGAAACTTTGAAAGAAATAGATTTCAATTTGAAATCTAGATTCACATGTAAGTTTTTTTAAGGTATGTATTCCTTAACGGAGCTTGAGAATACAATGCATGAAACTTTGAGTATATATTGTTATGATACATGTATGTTGATGTTCAGGTGTAGCCATGAGCTGGGCAGCTCAAGAGTGGAAGGATGGATTGCCCACACGGGCTCTCCAGAAAGTCACTGAGATCGAGGCAAACCTGGAGAAGCTGAAGAAGGAGCAGAAACAGCGACAGTTCCAGATGGACAGTCTGGAGCAGACGCTGCAGAAAACAAAACGCAACTTAGAAGAGGAGAAGAATAAGGTGAGAAAACAACTGGTCCTTCCTAAGTTTATTTTCTTAGCTACAGACAACTTTTGTTTCTTATGACAACCTATTCACATCTCAATCAATAGATGTTGTCTATTGATGAAGATATGCAGGCAGTGTGTTGAACTTTTTTCGCTTTATTGTCCTTTACACTTATACTAAGTTATAGGTCATCCTTTAACCAGGTGAATGTGTCTTACTCTTAGTACTGCTCACCATTTTCTGTGTAAACTAGCAATCTTGGATACATGCCCAACATACTGATGCATTGTTGTATTTATATCTTCCCACCCAGGTAACCATTATGAAACGAGAGAACCAGACCCTTGTTGAGTCCTGTGAGGACCTTCAGAAGAAGAGAGAGAAGATTCAGCATGACCTGCAGACAAAAGAATCCCTGGTGTCCTGTATGGAAGGGCAGTTGTCTCACGCCAAGGCTTCGCTGGACACAGAGACTGGCAGGAACCACCAGCTGAAGGGGGACCTGGAGCGTGTGGAACAGGAACTCGCCAAGGCGCAGCATCGGGCTGAGAAACTACATGCTGAGAATTCACAGCTGCAGGTACGCTTTTTGTATACTACTAGTATTTGAAATGTCATTGTAGGTAACTTGTATAGTTGAATATAGGAAGAAATCAAAAGATACATATAGTAGCTACTCTCATGCAGTGACGCCATACTGAATACACCTGTTTTCTTTGGACAGGAGGCGTCCAACCACCAGCGTCAGGAGTTAGGTGGGAAGATAGAGAAAATCAAGAACCTGCAGCATGAGATAAAAAAGCTGCAGTTTGAGCTGGAGCGTGGGAGGAGCCAGGAGTACACGGGGAGTAGGAGACGTAAGTTGGAAGGAAATCTGTTAGTAACTCCACAAGATACATACATCTCATTACTAGTGTTAAAAAATCTGTTTCCACATTTGTTTACATACATTTTGTGTGCACAGTGCCATTGTATTCTTTTAAGATACATTAATTTGAAATTGTATAGAGCTGGAGACTGTTGCAAGGTTTTAGAGACCTTCACATGCTAAACTTGATGTCTTGACTGACCACAGATGGAAGTGGGAGTAGCAGTGATGATGAAAGCTCCCAGCTGAAGAAGAAGATAACTGACCTGGAGAGTCAGCGAGACAGGGACGCAGCTGAATTCAACAGGGTCAACACTGAGCTTAAACACCTCAAACAAACGGTAATAGAACTTTTTGTCCCTTTTCCCTCAATGAAAGAAATTGGAAGGAAAATTGATTTAGGAAGTGCACTGCTGCTCACAGGCTGTTTTCTAACTCTGAGCTTTGCTTTGTTCACAGTTGAATGAGAAACAGGCTGCTTCCTCTGCTGCCACCCCAGCAAAGTCCAATGTGGCTGTTTCCTTTGACCTCGTGTCGTTTGGCTCACCAGCTGGCCCAGTCAGCACCCCTCGGACCAGGTCTCAGACTAAAAACAAGATCCCTTCGGTACCCCCCCTCCCCCACTTGCCCCACAGGTGGATAACACAGAGCTGATCAGGCTGCAGGGTCTTCTACAGGACTCCAGGAAACAGACAGAAGGTAGGATCACTTCATCTCTAGCAGAAAAAATAACTTTTGCCTAGATAATTGTTGATTACAATACTTTATACCAGGATAAAGACTTATTTGAAGGAAATGCAAATGCTGTCCGTAAGTTTTTCTGATATACAGTATTCTGTATTACTACTGTGTTACCAGTATAAAGCTAAGGTATTCTATTTGGTCCATGCTGCCACCCATAGAGTTCAGTAATAGCATAGAACTTCCAGTGCTATGTTGCTATCAAGTGCATGTACATATGATCTTCATGTCATCTCCCATCCTCAGACCTGAAGACTCAGCTGTCCCAGTTGGAGCTGCAGCTGCAGGGGAAAGAAACAGAACTGCAGCGCCAGGTGGCGCTGGTGAATGAGGCGCAGGAGCAGGTGCAGAAGCTGACATGTACCCTGCAGGACAGGGACAAAACTGTCTCCAAGATGCAAGATGAGGCCAGCAAGACAAAGAACCAACATGAGCAGAGTCAAGCGAAGGTATGTATGCAATGTCATGTATCTGTATTATAGTATCTTAAGATAGTAAAGAAGTATCTATCTGAGCCACAGTTTGGATAATTTTGAAAAAGTTTCATTTTGATTTGCAATTGTTTACCTTTAAATTAAGATGTGCTGACAAACATTGTTGAATTCCTCAGATTGCTGAGCTTGAGAAGAAGTTGAAGTCTCTCGGCCAGGAGTTGGAGTGTCAGCGTCATAATGCTGAATCTGCTCGCCAGTCACACGAGCAGAGACTCAAGGAAAGGGAACGGGAGCTCAATGCAGAGGTAGGTTTTCTGGTAGAAATAGACATAATTCCGATATTCATGGACATTTTGTGATCTTGCACGAAAACGAGACTCATCATTATATGGTCTCATAGTGTTCTAGCTTCCATAGTGGCTTTTAGTGTAGGACCGAGCGGTGACACGTCTTCCAGGCCAAAACTGTGTGTTTTATCCAATATGCTGATTTTTAAAAAGCATTAATGTACTAGGATAGGAAAAGTGGAATTAACTGCTGAATGTAGTGTTTTAGTTGTATTGCAAGTTTGGGAGATTGAAGGAAAAACTTTTTCTTTTTTGCATAATTGTATTTTAATGCTTTGTTTTTCCAGATAGCACAACAGGCTCAGATGCTTGCCTCCATGGACAAACAGCACCAGGAGACCAGGAACAAACTCCAGCAGGAGATCCAACAGGCCCAGAATGAGAGGAACAAGGTGCAGGCAGAGGCTGAGGGTACAGACAGGGAGAAGGGCAAACTGGAGAAACAACTCCTGGAACTGCAGCAGAAACTTCAGGTTTGTCTGTTGTATTTATGTTTAACATATATTTCCGTACTCAGTATCTAACAGAAAACTTGTATCTAATGTATACTACTAGTATTTTTATTCACAGCACATCAAGAAAGCATCACATAAATTAAATACAATGTTTTTATTCAGAGTATCAAGGATTGGGCAGCTCTTATCGCAACTATAACAACATAAAAGCCCAGTAAAATCTTCAACATAATTCCAGTTTTGTTACCTCAAGTTTTTAAAGAGCCAGTTTCTGCTGAATTTCTTACAGTGTGCTGAGCAGAACATGAAGTCTAAGGAAGCGTCTGTGGCAGAGATAAAGAAACAGCTCCAGGAGATGACCAGGGAGCGAGACTCACTCACCAACAAGGCAGACGAGAGTGCACGGCAGGAGAAACACATCCAGGAACTCAAACAGAAACTACTGGTCAGTGTGCTTTCCTGTTTTGAAACAACACTTGTGGAGCATAATCCCATTAAAGCTCATAGAAGTTGCGAAATGTTATATTTGGGCCAAGACAATGACTGACTTGAACCCATTAGTCACTCCCCAAGGAAAAGCGTTTCCATACTTGCACACAAATTCCTGTGTTCTTTTGTTTTAAATTTACTAAGTTAACTGAACATGTTCAATTATCCCAGAACACAGAGAACAAGGCCACTCACCAGGAGAAACTGACTGCCGAGGCTAAGAAACAGCTGCAGACCCTGACGACAGAGCGGGACAAACTCAGCTCCCAGCTGGAGAAGAAGGACTATGACCTGGCCAACCTACAGGAGCAGCTCAAGAAGAGTAAGGAGAGCAGTGCTGAGTTATCAGCCCTGCAGAGGGAACATCAGCAGCTAAAGACAGACCTCAAGAACCTACAGGTGAGTGCAAGACTACAGTTCAACTGTGCTGTGCCCATGTTTTCTGTTTTACACTAGACAGGAATCTGAAAAGGATGGTCTAGAATTCAAAATTACATTAACCTAGAAGACGTGAGAACAAAACTTTCCCCATGAAAACGATACCATCACTATAACAGTGTATTAATGAAGCCATGGTCCTCTCTCTATTCGCTCCAGGGCACCAGGAATGAGTTGCAGGATGAGACCCGGCAGCTGAAGGACCAGGTGAAGGAACAGCAGCAGGAGACTGAACGGAGAACCTCGCAGCTGGAGAAGGACAAGAAGGAGCTGCAGAACAGCATCGCCCAGCTGGAGGCACGGGGCAGGGAGATGGAGGCCAGGGCACAGGAGGTAGGAATCACTGGGTAATGTGGATATGCAGAGTGTGGGTTTACTACAACATATATATTCATTCTCATTACGTTCTTACTCTTGGAATGCATCCCTGCCTTGTTGGGTGATTTAAAAGAGCTGTGGATTTTCTTCATTCCAGGCACAGAAAACACAGGAGCAAGAGCTAGCCAAAAAGGATGAGGAGTTGTCTGGCCTGCAGAAATGCCAGGAAGATAGATTACAGGACCTGCAGAAGGCAGAGGAAAGGCTTACAGACATGGACAACAGACTCAAGCAGGCCCAGGTGTGATTTATTTATATCCAGTTTACCAAACATTTTTAGACCAAGGTCAATTTTAGGGTGTGAATTTTCTTCATTTGAGACAATGGCACTTGTAAGTTTAAAAGGTTGGTAACTTTTCTCCTGCTCCTGTCTCCAGGATGAGTCCACCCAGCTGCGTTCTGAGATGGACACTGTCCGTCAGGAGAAGGGTGTGGTTGAGGCTCGAGTGGCAGAACTGGAGGAGGAGGTGAAGAAAGCCTACAACTCTGTGGAGCTGCAGACTGCCCAGCTCAGGGCCACCACTGATGGACTGAAGAAGGAAAACACTACATTACAGGTAACTGCATGTTTCATTATTAAAAACATTATCACTAATGGTGTTGCAGCTGTAAATATGCAATTAGTTAGTTCCTTCTGTTGACATTTATCATGACAATTTTCTGCAATTGGCTGAAAAATTATGAATGTTTCCACCAGGCTGACTACAAGAAGGCCTGTGAGCTGGCTGACAACAAGGCCAAGGAGGCCAGTGACCTGCTGGACACACTTCAGAAGTCTGAGGAAGAAACATCCAAGTACCGCCACCGGTCCGAGTCAGCGGAGACTGAGCTCAAGACTGGGCAGGAGAAACTCCAGTAAGACTATCAGCGCTACCACTGTCTGTAGATAACTATCGTACCTGAACTGATACAGTCTGAGGAAAAAAGTCTCTAAACTTAAGTTCAAGTTGGATATAGAGATTTTCTTTTACACAACCAGTAATGTCTCTTAGCCTGCTTACGTTTAAAGTTCAAGTTTTAACAGTCTCGACATATCTTTTTTTGTGTTTGAAGGGAGCTCCAGAAGGAAATGACCACTCTCCAGCAGACTTTGCAGGACAAAGAAGAGGCTCTTTCAAGTATCAAGACAGAGCTGAAGGAGACCCAGGCTAACCTGGAGGCCAAACTAGGGCACAGTGAGCAGCTTCTGACAGAACGGGATGCACAGCTGCAGAAGGTGAAAGAGGAACTCAGCAGCTCTGCCCAGCAGGTGGCATCAGTGACACAGCAGTTGGAGGAGAAACAGGATAGCCTTGCACAGCTTTGGGGACAGCACGATGACTTGACAGCCCAGCAACAGCAACTGTATCTGCAGTATAGTGCCAGACAGGAAGAGCTGCAGAAAGCTGAGGCCAGACTACAAGAAATGGAGGCTGATGCCGACAAGGCCACAAAGGGGTTAGAGGAACAAGTGGCCAAGCTGAACAAGGAGCTGTCAGAGCTGACTGTTAAACTAGACAGCCAGCAGGAAGCCTTGGAAAACAAAGACCTTCAGATTCAAGGTGCTAAGGAAGAGCAGAGCAGTATCGGTAAAGAGCTCTGTGAAGTGTCATCTCAGCTAGACCAGGAGAAAGCAAACAACAAGCAGCTGCAGCAACAACTGGACCAGCTGAATGAGAAGCACCTGCAGGTTACCCAGCTGCATATGTCTGCACAGGCACAGCTGGCAGAAATTGAGAACAAACTACAGGACACCGAAGAATCTGCTGACAAAGTGACCAAAGAGCTACAGAACAAGGTTAATCAACTTGAAAGTGAGACAGCCAAGCTGGAGGGTCAATTGGAAAGTCAAGAAGAGGCAGTGAAATCCAAGGATATGCAGTTAGAGGCTGCAAGAGCTCAGCTGCAAGACACAGAGTCCACCGCAGCTAGGATGGCAGAAGAACTGCAGCAAAAGGTTACTGAGCTGCAGCAAGAGGCCAGCAGCTTGTCACAGGAGTGTGAGACCCAGAAGTCAGCAGTTGAAGCCAAGGAGCATCAGCTGGTATCGCTGAAGTCTGAGCTGCAGGAAGCCACAGATGAGAAACAGATGCTGCAGGGGAAGATGGAGGTCCTGCAGATGGACGTGGACGACCAGAGAGAGCAGCAGGAGGAACTGCAGACACAGCTGGAGAAGGCTCAGGCTGCCATGGCAACTGCCCAGGACCATGTGACAGAGAAGGATGCCAAGATCACAGAGTTAGAGGCAGAACTCCAGAGTGCCCAGAAGGATGTCGATAACTTCAAGCAGGATCTTCAGGATAAGGAAGAGAAACTTAGAGCTACGGAGGAACAGCTGGAGTGTGCCACCCTGTCCATGGAGAACAGCCACTCTGAAGTACAAGCCAGGCGAGAGGAGATACAAGTCCTGAACACAGAACTGCAGACAGCACAGAAGGATGTTGACTCCCTGCGACTGGAAGTTGAATGCAAAGAGGAGAAGCTGAGAGTTGCAACCGATCAGTTAGAGCAGGCAAACCTGGCCATGCAGAATAACAAATCCCAACTCCAGACCAAGGAAGAGGAGCTGGAAAACCTTAAAACTAAAGCCCAGAAGACTGCAGATGAGCTGGCATCCTCCAAACTGGAGCTGCAGTCAGGTGGAGAACTGATGGAGTCTCTGACTTCTCAACTAAACCAACAAAGTGAGACTTTACAGAAGCTGAGGGCTGACCTGGAGACAGCTTCAGACAAGCTTTCAGAAAGTCAGCTGCAAAGTGAAAACCTGCAGAGCAGGCTGTCAGAGTTAGGGAAGGAAGCAGAAGGGAAGGATGTGACAATAGCAGAGCTCCAGGATCAGACAGAGTCTCTCCAGACCTTGACCCAGAGTCTGAGGGAAGAGTTGGTGCTGAAACAGGAGGAGCAGAGCCAGGAGTTGGGCAGTCTGCACTCACAGCTGCAGCTGACACAGATGGACATGGAAGACAAGGAGACCATGGTCAAATCTCTGGAAACACAGCTAGAACAGTTACAGCTTATGGTAGATGACAAAACAGGAGAGTGCACCAGACTTTCTGATGAGTTGAACAAGCTGGAGGCCACAGGAGAAGAAAGAGAAAAGAAAATGCAGTCCTTTGAAGAACAGATAGCTGCCCTTCTTCAAAACAATAAAGAAGCAGAGACCAAGTCAGCTGGGAAGATTGAGGATCTCCAAGCATCACTCAACCGAGTTGAAGAGGAGAGAGACTCGCTGCAAGCTGAACTCAGTAAAGCCCAGTTTGACCTTGACAACCAGCAAAGTGACCTTGATGGAATGACACAGCAGTTTGAACAGCAAGCAACAGCCAAGGCCCAATTGGAACAGCACTGTCAGGAGCTGTCGTCTCGCTGTGATACACTGCAGCGGGAGCTTGGAGCACTAGAGGCTGAAAATGCAAATGTACAAGAACAGAAAACTCAGTTGGAAGCCAATGTCTCAGAGTTAAGTAAGAAGCTGGACTCTACTCAAACAGAAATGGATGAGAGTGTAGGCAGGCTGAACAACACCATTGCTACCAGCCAGGCTGAAAAAATACAGCTACAAGAACAGCTTGAAGAGGCCAACATTAAGCTAGAAAGAGCTGAAGCTGACGTAAAGGACATAAGCAGCATGCTGTCACAGCTGTCCAAGGCCCTGGAGGATAATCAAAAAAATTCAGACTCCACAATCACAGCCTTGAAAAGTGAGAAGGAGGGTGTGCTGAGTGAGCTGAAGGCCACAAAAGAAACCCTGGAGCAGAAGTCTGCACAGCTGGAAAAGATGGAGGAAAGTCAAGGCAATCTAAGGAAAGAGTCTGAAGTTGAAAGGGAAAACTTGAGGAAACAGCTTCAGGAAACACAGGCACAGCTTCAGATCCTGCAGGAAGATATAGATGACACCACAAAGAGCTTGGAGGAAGCTCAGACTGAGCTGTCCCAACTGCAACTTGAGCTTGAGACCACCGGAAACACAAACATGTCCCTGACTGCACAGGTGGAGGTGCACAAGGCAGAGATGGAGGGGATGAGGAAGGTAATGGTGGAAAAAGACAACCTGATCTGTGACTTGGAAGAGGCTACAAAAAGTCAAGGAAAGCAAATTGAAGATCTTAAGGCAGAGCTGGAGGGAGTGGAAGAGGAAATGTCATCCAGCCAGAAAGGTCTTCATCAGTCAATTCAAGAGAAGAACAGCCAGCTCAGTAGGATGCAGGAAGAGCGAGATGACGTCCAATCAGAGCTTGCCAAGAAAGTAATGGAGGTAGCCATGCTGGAGGAGGACATTCAGGCACGGGATGCAGAGTTGACAGAAACACGTGAGAAGCATACCACCGCAAAGCAAGAACTACAGGCTGACATTGAAAGTATCAAGCAAACCCTGGCCACAGTGACACAGAACCTTACAGAGAAGAGGCTGTTTTGTGATACCCTGAAGGCTGAAGTAGCCAGGCTAGAGAGTGAAAAACAGGAGGCTGAAAGACTGCTGGAAAGTTCAGCGGCTCAGCACAGAGCTGTACAGGAGCAGGACAGGTCAGCGATTGCAGACATCAAGGAGGAGATGGCACAGAAGGAAAAGCAACTTGTAGACAAGACTGATCTGATTTCTGAGCTGCAAGCTGAGATTGACAGGCTCCAGACAACAGCTGCAGAAGCCAGCAGGTTAGCAGCTACAACAGAGGATGACTTGAAAAAGCAAATGCAAGAAATGCAAACCAAGCTGAGTGACACAGAAACCCTCCTGGTTGAGATGACTGCCAAAGCAGAGCAGAGTGCCTTTGAAGTACAAGAGCTACAGCTCAGCAGTGCCTCCTTGCAGTCTGAGACAGAAACAAAGCTGAAGAACACGAAAGATGAGCTACAGCAGTTACAGTGCAGTCACCAGACAGAGGTGGAGCTGCTGCAGTCCAGGTGTGAGAAGATGGAGGAGGAGCATCAGCATGCCCTGCAGGTGGAGCAGGAGACAGCTGCCAGTCTGAGGGATGCCCTTCACCTGGCTCAGGAACAACTTGGGGCACAGGTAAAAGAATGTAATGCTGAATATGTAGACTAGTGCAGTTTAGTGATCTAGCAACTTGTCTTTACCAACAAGGAAACTGCAAGACAAAAAGTTTTCATATCTTTGTTTCATTGACACTAACATTCTCTTTCACTCATGGTCGCATGCTCCCTGAACACCTAAAAAGGGTCATTCATCTAAATCAAAATGCATGTTATTGGCCATACTAAGTAATAAACTGATCATAAGCATACCAAATAGTTGCTTGATATGAAGTGTGTTTTGTACCTCAGACCAGCTCATCAGACAAGACCATGTTGGAGCAGACCCAGCGACTGGCAGAGTTAGGAGCTGAGCTGCAGCAGTCACAAAATCAGTGCACAAGTCAGGAAGACGAGATGAAAAAGTTACAGCACCAGGTATGTTCAAGTAAATCACAAGGGTGAATGAAACAATTGTGATTTGGTTTGTCACAGTTGCTCCCAGTTAGGATGTCAGTGTTAGCTACTAATAATCCTTCCTTTCCCAGCTGTAGTGATGATATGATTCATTAATTGGACATTAGATTGACTAAAATGTATTTTGCTGTTAAAATTTTCCAGCCCATGTTAAGTTTTTTTTCCCCCATAAGGTGAAGACATCAATGTTGGAAATTTTCCTTTGGGTTTTGAACTTTTGATAGATGTTATTTCTGCCCCCCTCCCCAGCTGGATGACCTGCAGAAGAAGCTGGCCCATGCTGCAGAACACATCACCTCCCTGCAGGAGGAGCTGCGGCAGCAGGCTGACGCCATGGCAACGGCAGAGAAGGAGATGGTCCACGTACGACATGAACATCAGGCCAAGATCAAGGAAGAAGAATCAGAGGTGAAAAGCCTCACTGCCAAGCTAGCTGCTGTGAACAACAAACTGGAGGAACTTCAGCAAGAAAGGGAAGAGTTGAAGACACAGGCAGTAGAACTGGAGACTAGAGTCCAGCAGGCCTTGACTGAGAATGAGGCACTGAGGGAGGAAAGGGAGACTGTTCTTCAGGACCTGGAGTCTCTGCGAGGTTCACGAGAGACTCTCTCTCAGAAGCTGCTCTCAACTCAGGAAGAACTTACACAGACCCTGAGCTCGCAGTCTCAAACAAAGATACAGACTGACACTGATGTTTCCACTCTTCAAGAAGAAAAGGCAGCTCTTGAAAAGGACCTAGAAAAGTTTGATGAGGAAAACAAGATGATGTCTGAGGAGCTGTCCAACTTGCAGGACAGGCTGAGAGAAGCCCTTGCCGAGAACTCCTCTCTACAATACCAACTCAACAAAGCCTCTAGTGAGGTGGATGCACTACAGGAGGAGGAAAGGGCAGCCTCACAGCTTAATGAGGAACTGCAGGGACAGAACGTGCTGTTGAAGGAGCAAATCAAATCCCTAGAGAGTGAGAAAGAAAACTTCAGTATGACAATTGCTGAAACCACAGCTCAGATAAGACCCCTGGAAGAGGAGAAAGAGAGGCTGTCTGAGCAAATTGATGAACTGACCACAAAAATCAACGAATTGGAGGAGAACCGAAGTGACCTGGAATGTAAGCTGGTGTCAGCAACTAGTGAAAGTACACAGCTCAAAGCAGAGAAGGAGCACTTGAACAAAGAAATTGAAGGCCTGGAAGTCCAACTGGCAAATCTAACAGAAGAGAAGGAGGAAGTGCTACAGGAGAGGCTACAAAGCAGTGATTCTCTTGGTGAGTTGAAAGACCAGTGCAGCCAGCTACAGGTGGAGAATGAAACTGTCCGTGTGGAGCTGCAGTCTGTGACCGCTGAGCTGGGAGAGATGACGGAGATTCTGACAGGAATGAGGGAGGAGAAGAGAGAGCTGATGGAGAGACTAGACAGTGTGCAGCAGGAACATCAGCTGATCAGCCAGGAGCTGACATCGACCATGGGACAGCTACAGGAGGCACAGCAGGCTACTGAGAGCTACAAGGTACTGTTCTTAATACTTTTAGGCAGTCTCTCTAATGATGGAGATTACTTGCCACATGATTTTTATGCATGCTGTGATGTGTTTCAAACTGTTTGATTGGATTTAGATGTTTTGGTACGTGTGTTTATGTTTGTATATTTTACATCATCAGCTTGATCTGGAGGCCAGCCAGTCTGAGAAAGCCAGTCTGCAGCAGCAATTAGAGCAGTTACAGGAAGACAAAACCAGTTTGATCCAGACTGCTGAGGAGATCAGCACACTAAAGGACCAGTACAATCAACTCCAAGCAGAGAACGAGACTGTTACTGCCCAACTGGAGGCTGTCACCATGGACTTTGGGGAGGCAACAGAACAGCTGCAGGCAGTAAGGGAAGAGAAGAATCAGCTGGTGGATAAACTGGAGAGAGTCGAGCAGGAACACCAGCTGATCAGCCAGGAGCTGACGTCAACCATGGGGCAGCTACAGGAGGTGCAGCAAACAGCAGAAAGCTACAAGGTGCTAGTTTTGTCTTTGTATCATGTCCGAGTTGCGTATCATGTCCACTATGAAACTAGCTGCACATGTTTCTGTATACATACATATATACTAGTAGTTGAAATGTAGAGATGTGAATGAGGTATCAACCTATATTTACATTTGAACCCGTGTCTTCCATTAGCTTGACCTGGAGGCCGGCCAGACTGAGAAAGCCAGTCTACAGAAGCAGATAGACCGATTGGAGCAGGACAGGACCAGTTTAATCCAGACTTCTGATGACCTCAGCACCCTGAAGGACCAGTACAGCCAACAGCAGGTGGAGACTGAAACTGTCCGTGTGGAGCTGCAGTCTGTGACCGCTGAGCTGGGAGAGATGACGGAGATTCTGACAGGAGTGAGGGAGGAGAAGAGAGAGCTGATGGAGAGACTAGAGAGTGTGCAGCAGGAACATCAGCTGATCAGCCAGGAGCTGACATCGACCATGGGACAGCTACAGGAGGCACAGCAGGCTGCTGAGAGCTACAAGGTACTGCACTTGGACATCCTTGCTAGCTGCTTCTGCTGTATCTTATCTTGTTTAAACTTGTCATTTTCACCTTCCAGATACGACTGGCATTCATGGTAGATGCAATTCCTTAGTTACTGAATATGTTTCTAAAATAATATGTTAATATTCTACTATTTACCTGCCCAAAAATGTGTCTCTCTACAGCTTGACTTAGAGACCAGCCAGTCTGAGAAGAGTGGACTTCAGGAGAAGATAGACCAGTTACAGGAGGATAGAACCAGTTTGAACCAGGAAGTTGAACAAACAAAGGCTGAGCTGGCTCTCAAGGTTTGTAGTGTGTTTCATAAATTATATGCATTTATGACCAAAAACGATTATCATTTCTTTAATGGCAGTTTCACTAAATAATGCAAAGTAAGAGCTTAACGTACTTGAACAATTTTTATCTCTGCAATCCCTTTTGTATTCAGGATAAGGAAATTGAAAGTCTCCAGTCTGAGTATGAGGCATTGAAGCAGCAGCTTCAGGCTAGAGAAGAGGAATCCTCAGCCCAGTCAGCCAAGGAGCTGCAGAAACTGGAGACTGCCTGTGCCAACCTGCGCGGTCAGCTGGCCGAAGAGCGCACGGAGAGCGAGCAACTGAGGTCCAGCCTACAGGCCCTGCAGACAGACATGGACAGCAAGGTGCAGGAGGGGGAGGAGGCAGTCAGGACACTGCAGGAGACTGCAGACAAGCTGCAGAAGGACAAGGATGCCCTGCAGGTAAGGACATCGAGCTGTTTGAATTACATTGCTGTAGTTAATGCTCTTGTGAATGCACTAATTTTAATAAGACACAGTTCATTTAACTACACTACTTGGAAATATTTAGATTGCTATCAGCCTTTACCACCTTTCTTTTAGAAGAAAGCTCATCTCTGTGTTATCATGTCCACAGGGTAAGCTGCAGCTGACGCTGAGAAACGCTCGTCAGCTGGAGAAGGACCTGTCGTCGCTGCAGTGCCATGTCACAGAGCTAGAGGCAGCCAACGAAAACCTGACTAAACAGGTAGACACTGTCGGTTATTTTCTGATGTTATTCTGCCATTTCTGTGCATACTGGGGGTCTATTGTACTCTTGATCCAACAAAAGATCAAGATGCTGGTAACAAAGAGTATGTGAACTATAGATTCAGAAACTATATTGGGACACCCTGGCTTCTTTGTAAGCCAAATAAATAAATAAAAAAAAAAAACTATAGATATAGATGTTAATGCCAATCAAGAATTTGTATGCCTGAAAGAGGACACTGGTAACTGTTGTGATTTCTATTTCAACACTCTGGATCATTATAACGTATTCAGTTGCAATTGAACACATTTTGACAGTCTTGAATTCTATCTATTACTTACAGACTAAGGGAAAGAAGACAACTAAGACCGATGATACTGACAAGACAAAGGAGTTGGAGGAATCTCTGAAGAAGGCAAAACAAGACTTGGAGGAGAAGACCAAGGAGGCAGATGAGAACCTTGGGAAGTACTTCAGCCTGATTCAACGCTTCAAGAAGACAGAGACTGCCAACGAGACGCTCAAATCCCGCCTTGTGCTGGTCGGTAACCAACTGAAGGCTTTGAAGGCAAAAGGGGGAAATACCAAAGGAGATAATGCAGCAGCCATTGGTGGGACTGCCCAGTCTGTACCACACACTACCAGCAGCACATCTGTTGCAGATAACAAAGACATAGTGCCAACATCACTGACAATTACAGACTCAGAGGAAGTGAAGAACACTACTGTAGCTTCCAACCTACCACCTACCAATGACTCTAAGAAAACAGATGAATCAAAGAAGTCAGACAGACGAAAATCGTTATCCATGAAACGTCGCCGCAGCACCAGGCTGCATCCAGAAGCAGAAGGCAGTGAAGGCAACACAACGGTGTCTAAGGCAGAGGAAGCCTGCAGCCGATTGAAGTCTGACACAGGGAAGCGCCTGGCGACACCAACCAAGCTGGAATCTACTGCCAAACGCTCCAAAAGTCATGTGGAAGAGGATGATTTTGAACTTGAAGGATTACCAGAAGTTGTCAGCAAAGGTATGATTTTTTGTACTTCATGCTTTGTATCCTGCAAGTCATTTGCAAACAGGAGAGTTCTTTTTCTGACACCTTATTGTATTGAATCCATATTTTGTGATCTTCCTCAGGATTCAGTGATATCCCATCAGGCCAGAAGAGCCCATACATCGTGCGGCGGATGGACCTGCCACAGACTTCCAGTTCAACCCGTAGTCTGTCCACACGCAGCAAAAGCAAGGACTTGCTGAAGAGTCTCAGCACTGACAAAGGTACAGAGAGACCTCCCGGTACATTGTTACATCTGAACAACTACATTTGTATAGTATTTATATGAAAGGCATTTCAACCCATTTCCTTACTTCAGAATAGGTGTCTCTTTCTTGGATGTGTGGAAATAATTGAACCATGTTGGTTGGGCAGCGTTATGCAAGTCTATAACAGAAAAGCTTTCTTTTGTGATTGCCATTGCTGTAGTTGGTGTCAGTCTGTCAGTGCTAATGTCTTTTTCCTGTGTTCACAGAAGGTAGACAGGAGATGCCCACAAGTTCCAGCACTACATCTGGTGGTGATGCTACTTTTGGAGTCAGCAGTCTGAGAAGAACCCATAGCCGGGACCTGATTGGCCAGCCTATCACTGATGTCACCAGTACAGGGGCACGAAGGGTCACCCGCAGTCAGGCCTCTCAGGAAAAGGTGAGTTAGTTTGCTGAATGTCACTCTCTTATGAGGAAATCTGAGTTCAAACTAGAAATAGCACAGGTATGTGGGGATACATACACCACACAGGTGGATACATAAGATTTTAAGAACAGAAATTAAACTTTGGATCTGAACAAAAAGCATCAAGGTCATTTAGAGGAATGGAAGTGAATTAGCCGAAATCACCGCGCCTGACCTTAGGTGAAGTTTTCTATGGATGAAGTTGGTGGCTTTATCATCCTCAACTTCTGTTGTGAAGAAAGCCATATTCCATGACAATGAAGGTGAGCACCAATAAGGTTGATTGCACAGGTTTTTTAACATCCTGTATCGTCACCCTTCTGCAGGATGGAAATGGAGATGCTGCCCTGGTCCAGATCACTAACAGTCCCAAGAAGGTGGTGGAAGGGGCCGCCAAGAGGCTGCGCGGCCAGCGTTCCCTCAGCAGGCCCAAGACTCCTGAGCAGAGGGCACAGCGACAGGAGCGAATCCGTCAAGCTCAAAACCAGGAGAACTGTAAAGTGCAGTAGATCTAACATCAGTCCCACTAGTGATAGATGCATCTTCCATGCACATGGAGAAAAGATTGTTTGATAAGATAATTAAATCTGATTTTTTGATAGTTTTTGTAGTATGAGAGTAGTAAAGGAGCAGTACTGATCTTATTAATGTTGCGCTCTTTGTCCCCGTCCATTTACTGTTGTTTGTTTGTTTGTTTGTGTTTAAGTTAAATGTTGATAAAGTTGCCCATATTAACAGGGCAACTACAATGTTGCATTGCAGTCCTCTTGGCAGATATTACCAGTAACCATGTATAGTCTATGAAGATATGTTCAACCATTTTATGAAGAAAATTAAGAATGAATTATTCTCAGAAGTCCTCACATTAGAAGCATATTTTTGCAATCATACCAGTAGTATACTAGTGTATGTTTCATGTAATGTTGATTATGAATTTTCTGAGTGGTTGTATTAAAGCATATTTTATTGCTTGTTCAGCTTTTTTGTTTGGTATAACTAAATATGGCAGCTCTATGTATTCTGATATATAGCAAAATCATGGCAAGTAAATGGTGCATGTATTTATATTGTGTGTATTTTAGTTTACTGGTAGATTTTCTGATACTATTACAGTCACTGTCACCTGTCATGTCTCTTGTTAATCCTGTGTACTTTGGCTCGCTTCCAGCTTTCTTCTTTTGGTGTTAACTTTGGTAATCAACCTTCCATGATTAAACTGTGCCAATGTGAAATAGACCCACTCTATATCTAGGCATTATGTTCCTTGGAATAAATTTGAATATGAGTGGTTTTATCAAAGCCTGTTGTGTATTTTTTTAATCCAGATTTACTTGCTCCAGATACCATACTAATAGGAGAAAAGAATCCATTTAAATATTAGTTGATGGCAAGATGTGGAAACAATCCTAGCAGTTGCGTGTAACATTAAATTTTCACTCCACAGATCCACCCCTGCTTTTGGTTAATATTGGTAGGACCTAATCTTGTAGTCTAAGGCTAAAATGAATGAATATTGAAACGTGCCCAGGCAGAACTAAAGAAGACCTTGTCCTTTAGTTCCTTTGAATAATAATGAAATATGATGGCAGGTAGTGGGTCAAAAGTCAAGGTTTTTTTCAATATCACCTGAGGTAGTGACATGTTTTTTGTGGTATTCGTAGGTGTTCCAGAAAAATTCCATTGAGCTGACACATTTTCTGTTCTCAGTTTTATGAATGAGATTTTGCTGATTTCAAAGCATTGAAACGAACAATACCTATGTCAATATTTGACTATGTGCTCTAAGCCACGCCCACCTACATGTGTAATCGGACCTGGGAAGGATGATGTCATCCTCCGCAATGCATATTGGGAGCGAAGACGGCCATTTTCCGGTGTCGATGGCGGACTGCAGACGAAGACAACGAAAACCGCACCTTTTTTCGCACAAATTATGAACTCTATAAGTCAGAGATACCAGTAGATAGATTTATCGGGCGCCAGAGAAACTAATAGGTGAGTAGTACGCCTGAGCTATCTCCACAAATGCGCTAAAATGCCATTTGCCTATGCCGAATCTGATGCACTGTCAAAAGTACCTCTGCGATTTCGTCTACGTGTGATGCTGGCTGATCTCAAGCCCGACCTGATCGCTATCAAACGGCCACATCTTCTCATGTAACTCTTGCCAGCTTATATGTCGTTGATTTTATATACTTTCAGTGCTTCTATAAGCCGCGATATTCATGGAGGAAATTATGTCCATCGCTGTGTTAGGGTGACGTGGAGGAAAAGATAGCTGCTTCAAAAGAGGAAATTATGTGCCTGTCTTTTGACGGGATTATTTTAGTCATATAACAGTTACTTGTGTTTCGTTGACTTCGTCCACCTTTCCATTATGTATATGTAACATTTTTGGTCGTTCAAATAACAGTGGCTTTCTGTAGGAGTTACCTGCGATGTAGGTGCTAGGTGGTGTCCATTTGAACTAGACGTTGTTTACACCAAAGGGATGGTCACATGACCGTCTGATTTCCAAATTTTGGACAACGCAGATTTGCGCAAGGGCGTGGAAAATTTACAAATATCACATTTTCCACAAATATCCATGTTCATTTCTATCCAGGCCTGTGTGTAAGCAAGGAGGTTTAAAAAAGCTCCTTGGTGTAAGTTAGCTACGATACAGTAATTTAAATTATCCTTTTGTCTACCAAAAATTATAGCTGCAGGTTACTTACTGTTATTGAAATGACAGTTTCCTAAGACCATATGTTTTCTTTATGCTCAGCCCCTTGTTGATCATTGTGCTAGGTATTTTTACCTGTAGGTGAGTTTGTCATTTTCCAGGGTAAGGAGGTTGGGTAATCAGGACAGTCTGTGATACATTATGTAATTTATTGACACTGAAAAAAGTGTACACCTGAGAGTGTGTGTGTACCATACTGTTTCGAGGAAAACATACATGTATCTTCTAAAAAATACACGGACAGAACATCATGGAAGGAAAGATGTAGGTATAGGTGTAGCAGGGTGTAGTCTGAGAAACAACATCAGCAAAGAGGGGGCGTGAACTCACTGGGGTTTGACAGTTGAAGGTCCAAAGTACACCGTGTTTACTATTTGTACTGTGGAAAGCAGCAAATAGAATGAAGATCATATGTACAACACATCAACTATGGCCATTTTAATAGGTTTTCCACATTCACATACCAGGTATAACTATAAGGTTCATGGTATATTTTTTTTCAGTTGAAGTTTTGAATAGAATTGCTTTGGTCAAAACATGGAGATAATGGCATGGAACAGAGTATGTAAATATCAGAGACCTTGTTATTGTGGAGAGAGTCAATGTGACCACCTGTTTATATGCTGCACCTCACTCCCAGTCACATTCTAGCAAGTACCAAATTTGTTTACACTACTAGTATTTTGTACATAACATACATTCTGTCTTCCCTCAGTAGTTGTCATTTGATTAACAAGTAGACAGTATGAGATGGCAACATATTTGTTCACAAAAGAAGGGCGAATGAGCATCAATGCTGTGTCATTTAACTTTTTAATATGCTCATAAATTTTGTTGAAAATTTTACAAGACTCTGTGGAACATGGAAGGAACCATTTAAACCCTTAACTTAAGGCGACAGGTTGTTCCCGTGATGATGACCATGATAGAATCTGACAGTCTTTTGTGAAGTGGTGTCTTGGGAATGGTTCTGTTCAGAACAAATTACTTGCATTGACTGGATGCTGATACTGACCAAAGCCTACAGAAGATAAGCTATCCTGTATAGGATTAGGTCAACTCTTCTGATGATTGTGGCAGCCACCAGTCACTGTTGAAGGAAATGTAAATGTATGCTATCATGTGACAGATATTTTGACAGGTGTGTACTGAAACATGAAGATGCCCCTTTGTCAACATGAAATCACGAAGGGTCACATGTGAGTCATATGCATCCAAGTGAACAATATGGTACAATGTATTTGTGTTTACAGGAGTCACATGTGATATTTTTAAACCCTAAACAGACAATGTTGTAGTAGAAAAATGTAGCTATACAGGTTTGTTGCATGTGGCTAAACTGTTCACTATAAAGGTCAACAAGGTTGTCTGGTACCATTTGTAGGGCACACGGCTGATGTGTTGACAGCATTGTTCATATCCAATGAGTAATTTTGGGGGGCTACTTTTTGCAATTCAACTTACTTCAATGGTATGTTATATATAGCATGATGTAGCTAATAACTATATGTTTAATAGTATGTTGTATCATCAGCAAACATCAGTTAAGTATGCCTTCATCTTTTATGGATTTAGGTGTAGATTTCAGCCCTGACAGAATTTTACTCCTTATACCAAATATGTATCTTTTCCACATGTCAGAAAGGGTTGCCATCCTTGTTCCATTACAGTACACTGCTCCTTTGTTTTCTACTTCTATTCTAGATTAGATTTGCAGCTGCCCAGCATGCCACGTTATGAAAGAAGAGGACAGTCATTGGTTAAAAACATCAAGATGGATTTTGAATATGGAAATGACCTTTTTTACTATCACAATTTTGCAATATAAGTAGAACATGATTAATGACAAATTGTTTTCTGATACTGTGATAGAATATGTTTAAAGTTGGTACATTCAATATTCCTAATTTACTACTTGCTACATGTCAAACATGTGCACAGTGTATTTGATCTTTGTGACTTCTGGTTTGATATCTGATCCCAGGATCAGCTCCTGACTAATGTAGGGCAGGTCAGAGCCCTGGTGATGTTACTGTATTACATTTTTGCACCAGCCCAAAGGTGAAAGAGCAGTCACTGTATGAAATGTGCATATCTGTTATGTGAGGTAGGTTACATGTCTTAGCGATGACAAATTTTGACAAGTATGTCATGTTGATCAACTCCAGAGTGAGTCACAGACTTCCAAGAAGGCAATAAAGGTTTTGGAAAGGAAAGTAGATTAGGCCATTTGCATGATGATTCATGTAGTTACTAGTACTTACTACAAATTATGCAATACAAATGTATTAGTGTTGAAAGACTGCTAAAATTTGATAATCAAATTTGGATTTGAGACAGAACAAGACTACCCTAATGATAGATGCTTTCATATTGTAATAGATTTTGGCTGACAGATTTTGGAACATATGAAAATCTTCCACAAGATAACACGTATGTACTGAGAATGTAAGTACTAGTATGTAGATCTAGAATCACCTGACTGAGAACAGGTGTCTTGTAGTTGTAGTTACATCTTGGAATGTACTATCATGTACGGTTCAAAAGAATCAAAAGGTCTCATGGCACATTCACGTTGGATACAGAGTGGGTTGTACATACTGGTACATTTATTTTCCCATGGGATTGGTAAGCCTATACAGTTACCTTGTGACCTTTTGGTAATACCAAGGAGGTTCAAAAAGAAAACCTCTTTGTTTTTACAAAATATGAATACTAGGACAGTTTTGTATGTATTGTGCTAATGTGTGGCCTGGCAGATTGCATTCCTCCAAGGTTGGGATAAATGCCACTAAACTGGCCTTATTTGGGAGCACCTGGAGGTTAGTGCATGAATGTTAATGGTTACCTGGATACATTCATCTGAATTATTGATAACATGTAACTTCTGGATTACTGTGAGTTCACCTTTCATCGAGACACATTACTCTAGTTGAAGGGGAATTCAGGTATACAGAACTTGATACATCTGTTCAGCTTCCTGTGGAGTTTTGTGGTACTGCTAGATGACAAACCAAGAAATCCAGCCAGATATATATATGCATACAGTGCAGCATACCTTGTCCTAGCATTTTGGTAGTATCTGTAGTATTTGCAACTGGAATTCAAAATATGTCTGATGATGCCAATTCAATTTTGAAATGAAAGTGTCTTTGTGTTAAAACTGAAAGACGAGGGGATTGATTTAATTATTTTAAGGATAGTATGGATGACACACTCTGTTGATAGGTCAGTGTAATTATGGCCTTGTTGGAAGGTGCATATATAGAAGAGAGATGTTTTTGAAGTAGAATGGCGGGAGTGCGTGCGCGGTAATGCCATGGTAATGGGCCTCCGACGTCAGGCCTGTCACCGGGGATTTAAAGCACGCCGTGTTAGAATATGCACCGCCTCATCCAGCGGACAATAACATCTGCACAGCCATGTTCATATCAGGTAATGTGGGGAAATTTCAAGGAAATTGGATTTTCATGTGTGTGTTTATATATTTGTTTAGATAGATGTAATTGTATTAGAAATTAACTACAATATTCAGTTAAAGCTCACATCTATTTAACATAATAGGAAGTAGAAAAGAGGACGTTGTAATTATTGATCTGAAGGATGGCTGGAAAACAAGGGAGGAAACAGGCAGAACACTGGTGTATACATTATACATTATACTTGTGCATCTTCCACAATGTCTGAGACTGTTGGTCCCTGAAATTGACAATTTCCTCTATCTTTGTAATTCTTAGCCCTACTGTCTGTTTGGCCTCTATGCTTGGTAAGCTAGGTGTGTAATTTGTTAGTGGACAAGGTGTATTATTTTCCTCTATTTTGTACCTCAGTGGTCTGGCTAATTGTTGTCTAATTCAGTAATTGGTTAGGTTTGTACTCAACCGTGTCAATGATTACCTAGTCTAGAACTAGAACATTCTGGCAAAACCACTTTTGTTGGTGGGCATAGGAAAGCAGCCGTGTCTGCTGAGCATACGTCTCTAGATCAACATACCATGCTGAAGGTTAGGTATTTTTTTGTTGGATGAAGTAAACTGTTTAGCATGATCAGAAATGTTTCTAAGGTTGTTGTCTTAGGTACATGTGTAGAGTAGTATTTTATAGAAAACATAGAATTGCAGAATGTGGAATGTATTGTTTGAATGAAATTTGTTCCTTCCTATGTTAACTATGCCTTGTGGACTGCCAAAAGTCAAAGAGGGAACATAGATATACTAGCTAGTAAATGTTCACACTGTGACAGTCATGATGTAATCAGATGTTTTATATCCTACCACTCATCTGCAGTGTTGGGAACACATTTTGTGTGCACAAATCATCGCCATATCTCCCCATCTGCCAGAACAAATTGGTGCTAACATTACTGAAGAGACTTGCATGCTGTAAATTATATTCCTGTACTGATACTTATTATGGTTCCTATTTCTGATTGCTGTGTTCCATGTGTATGTAGGTCCTTGTGAAAGCTTTGTAATTTATGGGTGGGTTACAGTTTGATGTTGTGTTTTCTTCAAAATAGTGTAATGGGTGATTTTTCCAACAAGATTTTATTTTTTGGAAGGCTTGCATTTAAAAAAAATTTACACAGACCGTGTTAGTTGCTAGGAACGTCAGTGTCAAAAAGTACAATTTTTTGTGCCACAGACTTCCCAGCTGCATGTGTAATACAGGTTAGCTGCCATGTATATGGTAGCCTAGGGTAATCATGGAGGAAACAGTGAAATCATTACAGGTATTATTGCCAGAAGATGTACTGTAGTACTGCAATTATGTATGCAGATTTGTAAATCAGGACAGGATAATCCCAGTTATCTTGTTTATCAATGAAGGTTGCCCAGTTTGTGTTGTGTGGATTAAACCTGGCAAATAGAGCTATCTCATGGGACGGTTTTGGCCGGTGTTCACTTCATGATGATATAGCACAAGTTGCAGGTTTACTGTTGGATAAAAGTGCCAATTAAGACCTGCCATGGCAACATGATTCGCAGTCACACACACAGGCGTTTCAAAGACGTGGAACCAGTCCAACTGCCTTTTCTCCTGAAAATCGATAAAGGAGCTTGAAAAGGGAGTACTGACCATTCCAACAAAAGAACCATCTTTTTGGAAAGACTATGCTGTGATGCCAGCATTTATTGCCATGTATGGGCTAAAATTTTGCTTTAACCAGAATGCAAGTGTGTTGCTAAAATGCAGTACTTTTATAAGCCTGCTTTTTTTATACTTCATGATACACATGATATGTCTCTATTTCCTGCAGTGGTAATTTTGAACTTACCATTTTTTCCCTCTTAATCCTGCAGAGCTGCTCGGGATGAAGATGACAACAAATACTACCATTTCACAGGAGGAACTTTTAACGGACACAAAGACTGTAACAAAAGGCTTAGAGACTCTGAAATCAGAGCACAATGGCATCCTCGGCTCCTTACTGGAGTCGCTCAAGTCCATCAAGAAGGAAGGCGTGGACTCCAACCTGGTGGAGGAGAAGGCAGCCATCATCAGGAAATCACTGGAACAGATAGAACTGGGCCTGGGAGAGGCACAGGTCAGTCAATATGCACATCTTAGTCAACCAAGGCTGGACATGTTGTAATACAATGTACAGACTATTGCTGGTATCCTATGAAGTATTCAGACAATTTCGTCTTTCTAAGTTAGTCTAACAGTAACTGTAGGCTATTTTTTGATAAGCAGAAAATATATATAGTATATTACACAGCCAGTCTTGATTTCTGATGAAAGATGCCTGAATAATTTGCTATCTCTGAATCATAAAATATGTTTTGCATTGTGGTAAAATTGATATTGCCAGACAAATTGTATATGAAGATCACTTGTTTCCTATGAAACATTGCATGTTACTTTTCATAAACATGTAGTTGTAAAAATACAAGGTAAGTACAAGGATTGTTATACCTTTTGAAGCAGATGTGGTTAGTAATAGTATGTTTATTGCAGTAATTACAATCACAGTAGCCCTGAGAGATGCAGCAATGTTTTAGTTTTCTGGTATGGCATCCCAAGATTTAGCAAGAACTGTGTCAGTACAGGCACATCCTTTGTGCTTCACTGCGCATACAAATTGTATGCCCATCTTTATTGGGCCTTTCATTGATCAGTATGCAGCACTTTCACCACTGAGGAATAAGTTGCTCTATTCATGTGTCAGGATGTGAAGTTCTATGGCTGTTTTTCTTCAGATCCTTTGAAGCATGTCAAGTAGATAGGCTGGGACAGAACTGGACCGTGAGAAGTACATGTCCCTTGGTGTAACAAATCCTGTCTGAATAGGAAGAAATATGTTTTTAGTCTATGACTGGAATAGGAGATAGCGATTTGGACTGTTAGTTCCACTGTTTAACTGCCATGAAGGCAGTATAGCGTGCAGTAAAAGGGTAGTCTTATATTGACATTTCTTTCTGCAGATCTTGAAACCCGTAGAGACATCCCGCTCAATAGCTGCCATGAATATTTGATAAACTCCTGCACCCATCACATGACTGGAGAAGTGATTGTGAATTCATGTCGCAAAGCCTGGAGGCCATTTTGTATTCCGCTCACCATTCCAGGTTTTGATTTTGCACACGATATGAAATCACCTGACCGTGGCACCATCCTGTCACGTGCTGTTGACGTGAATTTTGCGCAGTGCTGCTTGTTTCGGGTCCACCGAGTAGGAGATTGATGACTCAGCAGTAGTCTCATTAGTCTACCATCTTGTTTTGACATTGAACTGTGAGATGCAGAGGTCATTCCTCATGATGGCATGCGCAGATATGCAAGCTTTTAAATCAGGTGTATTGGATGGCCTTAAGCCTGTGGAATATATGTTTGGCCACAGTATTGTTACTGCAGAATAAAACACTTTTGTCCTCTAATGTATTAGATAAATAGATTTAGGTCTTAGGTTTTTCCCTTTATCATCTTATGAACAGTTGAGTTGTAAATCACAATTGTTTCGAAGAGAACTGCTAGGACATTTAAAGCAAGGAGCAGAGATCAGCCGTGCCCTGGTGATTTCCTGACATGTCTGTAACCTGTACCAATATTCCCAGCACGTACCAAGCATTGATTAAAGCTCTGTTGCCATGGTTATATAGCTCTTATCTAGGACATTTGGACGAGATGTACGTTTATTGCTGACTACAGTCTTCATGGAGCATTAATGGTCATTACATACATGTACTGTGCCCTTTCCCACACGGCTAGAAATGTTCTGTAGCTTTAGCTTTAATCATAGCTAGCTACTGCATTGTGTCAGTTGATACTGCTATACAATCTAGACTTGTTATCTTAGTTACAATTGGCTGCCTAATTACATCACAGACTTGGCACTTGACAGGCATGTCGGTTCCATGTACAAAATACATGCATAACATGGAGCGCTCATCATTATTGTGGTTTCTTTGCCCTGTACTGATAAGAAAAGTCCATATACATGTACAAGTTGAAGAAATTATGATTCATGGCCTTACTTTCCATCAGTGATTTTAGCATAGGTAGAAATTTCAACATCAGTGGCTGAATCAAATGTTGTACCATCATCTTACATTAGTCAGTGTGGAATAGCTTTTGCACGCAATCATGACATCAGCAGTGTCAGAGATTGGGGTCTGTACATGGGAGGAATTTTTATTAGGCCCTGACTTTTGACATATCTGTTCCAATTATTCTGGTTGTGGGAACTCATGAAATTATCATAGATAGAGAATTACTTTCTGACAGAACATTTGAGGAAAATTAAAATGATAGTTTTGGTGGCATGCTCAATATCACAACATGAAAAAGTTGTGCGAGCATTAGTCTTGCAAACATCTATGCTGGTAGTTATATAAAAATAAATGCTTTCTACAAGCTTAAGCAAGAAGCAATCATTTCAAGCAGTGATTTAGGCTTAAGCGCCAGTGTTGTGCTGATAAGGACAGGTACAGCAGGGCTTTACTGTTATCTGTGTGGAACACACCAGGCACAGGAGGCAGCAATGTTGCTGTAAGCTTGCAGGGCAGCTTTATGACACTTCCAGCAATCTATAAACGACTGCCAGGTGAAGGAACGTGAGATGTAAGCAGACTCGACAAGATCAATCTCACATTCGGGACTCAGTAGCCGCCAGAGAAACTGGAAGCCTGAATATTTGATATTTCTTTCCTGGACTCTGTGGTAAGGAAATGTGAAACCTTGCTCAGCCATGGTTGGAATTATAGAAGGGAGCATGGATGAAGGAGGCTTCTTTGGGCTGTTTTGGGTGAGTTGATGGCGTGCTCTTGTTGGTATTATTAATGTACATTCCAGCCTCCACATAACAGGAGAAGTGTCAGTATGTCAGCTAATGATGCCCCAGCTTTCATGGAGATGAGATTGCTAGGCTGGCCAGCATGTCACAGATTGGCTAGTAATTCCTAATGGGACTTGATGTGATGCTAACAGATTAAGATGAAAATATTGTTGAAACTTGAAAGGGTTAGGTAATGGTTTATATGATGATGTGGCTCTAGCACCACGCACCACATGTGACAATGTCTTTCAAAACTCTTTGTCATTATTTACAGTGTCAGAGATTTAGAAGTATCCAAAGTTCCAAACCAGTACATGTATTCACATATTCATAAATACATGTATGTATCAACAACTATATCTGAAGGAAAACTGATTGATCTGACTGATTGGTGCCAAATTGAAATAGTGTCCCTGTGTTACATTTTGATAATGTACATGTTGTTTGTTATTGATGAATAAGATTCTGAAGATGATATTGTAATGTCAGTTCAGATAGAAGGTTGAAAGGCTATAGCAGAAAGAGAGATCCCACACATACGGTGTACCAATGAAATATAGATGATTTCTCCATTCAGGTACATGTAATATGAAATGGCAGTCAGTGTAAATGTTTGAAGGCAAGGCAGGAATATCTTAAGCTGCAGCCGTAGTGGTGGAAATCCTGGTGGAAACAGCTAAAAGACATTTCTCAATTGTCTTACCTGGAACTCTTTCAGAGGAGATAGTGTAATGGACTAATTCCTCCAGGGCCCTCTGTAGGAATTTGTTCAGATCTCTGTTTCCATATCAATCATCTAAAAAGCCTTACATTTCTTGTTTGGTTGGGTTTAAAACTGCTTGCTTGATTCCTTAGCAGTGTAGTCATTTAGTCATGATGGTCAGACAGTATCATGCATGATGATCCTCTAGTTCATTGTTGCTTTGTCCATCGTGAAGCACAGATTTAAAAAGATGACATGGTATATCTTTGAGTACTACTACTAGAAGAGTAATGTTTAATCACACAAAGTTGTGCAAGGTTCTCACCAGAAATTTTTCACAGCACGTGTCAGTAAAGAAGCCACATATTGAGTCCCAAAGACATAACCACAGCAAGGGGGCTGGTATTCCCCCAAGGGACAAATTTTGTAAAGTTATAGCTTCATTCTGAAGAGAACCTTTCATTTTCTTAAAGATTTATGAAGGGTTACAAGGTTCTCCCCCAAAATAAAATATCCCTACACTGGTTGAAAGTTACTAGTAGTGTAGCGGACTAAATCACAGCTTAAGGGGTCCAAATCACATTGTAGGGGGCCCCTACACTCAAATAGCCTGATGAGAACTATGTCGTCCAAATCTTCTGAATAGGGTTTTGTGCAATGGTGCTTTCCTTGGTGCTGAAAACCTGGTGCTGATCACAGCTTTCCTGTCAAAGGCAAAGTTGGGAAAATTTCTTGCGGTTGTGAATGTGATATTGTGGCTGTAAGTTCTTCTAGCCTTTTAGTAGATATACAGATTTTGTCCATAGACTTATGTATGTAGATATGTATTGTTTAAATCTACTGGAGGAAATGTCGTGTTTTGTAAGTAAAACAGTGTCAACCAGATGATATATAGAATGTGTCATATTGATTTTCTGTCACAGTAGAATATCTAACATTCAGTATGGAGGTGTCAGATTCAGTAGAGGGATTAACTGGTATGGAAAACATGGTGTTGGTTTTTATATCAACATGGTTCAGTATTACCTTTTCATGTACCAGAATCTGGCATAATTATTTGCTAGTCTTAAGAAAATGTTCTGCGCTTGCTGAACCTCCAGTCTGGAACTATTCTTGTCTTTGTCTCTGTCCTTTGAAATGCAAGACATATCACAGCCATCTTTGAAATGTCTTTCATGGGAATAATGGTTTGTGCCTTATATTGGTCAGGATTTAAGGCAATTGATATGGAAAGCATGGACATAGGGGTCAATTTGAATTGAGTACAGGCAAAATGAGGAAGGAAATTTGGTACTAGAAAGAAATTAAAAGTAATAGGTTTCCTGTTGTGCATAATCAATTGAAATTGATAGCCTTGGAGACAGGTCATCTGTGCTGTAGGAAGTAGCTTTTAGTGGTCTTTTTCTTCTCTCATAAGTAGCAAGGAATACATCCAAGATATTTTGAACTCAGATACAGCATTATTGACTATACTACAGTGTAGGCTATGATACCTCCACCTATGCAAGGAGATGATGTTTTTGGCAGTTTCAGTCAGTTGGCTTGTTGTCTGTTTGGTTTGTTTGTTTTTATATGCACACTGAAAGTGTAACGACACAGTTGATAATGAATTTCATAAATTTTTGGTAGCAAATAGACCATGGCATTTGAAAAAGTCCAGGGATTGTTAAGAAATCTTCAGCTTTACAACTTAAGGCAAAATCCTGCCTTGGACTTTAATCTCCATCATCATCTACCGGGTTCTGTGTCTACAGTCATTTGAAAGTTGTAGTCTATATGTTATGCTCTTTGAATGCTTTTTCTTATGAATATTGGACATTGTACATTACTGGTAACATTGCAGTCATAGTCATAACGAACACATCCTTGCAGGTGATGGTTGCCCTTGCCAACCACCTGAATGCGGTGGAGTCGGAGAAGCAGAAGCTGCGTGCGCAGGTGCGGCGGCTGTGCCAGGAGAACGCCTGGCTGCGGGACGAGCTGGCCAACACGCAGCAGAAACTGCAGATGAGCGAGCAAAACGTGGCCCAGCTGGAGGAGGAGAAGAAACAGCTGGAGTTCATGAACTCCCTCAAACAGTATGATGAAGACAAGACACCCACAGTGAGTACACATTCAGAAAACACGCTAATCCACACACCCGCCACGGTACTTGAATTTCCTTCTTAAAGAAATCTTACAGTGCAGTGTTAGCCTTTGGGAATGGTTTTGTGCAGTCTGGACAGGTCTGCTGGAACCAACTGAGCAATCGTGTTGCATTGACGTCAGCTGACCTACACCAGGAGACACATGAACCCTCATTCCATTGGAGGAGGCTTTTTCTCCAGACCTGAAAGGCCCTGGCATTATATCACAATTGTGGCAAGTACCCAGAAAGTCAGATTGGATTTGGATAAATTTCTTTGGAAGAAGAGGTCTGTTTTCAGGGTTTTCACCTTTAGGCAATTTCTCAACTTTATATGAATACGAAAATTATTCATTCGGTCATTTGACTGATACAGACCTGTATATAGAAGTATAGAAAATAATCTTGATAATTATGATAGCTTTGTTTGTCATTATTTATTACAAATCTGTAGTAGAAATTTTCTTCAATTAAGTCTGGGTCATTTTCCCCATAAAATGTCCCACAAAATTATAGTATTCCTTCAGTACCTTTGTATATTGGGCACTGCATACATGGTTCACAGTAATGGCTATATTTCACAGCCTAACCTTTTGGAGGAAGTTCAAGGGTCTTCAAGTACTGTGGCATTTCCATTGTGAATCTTCATTGAGAATTTTCATTGTCCCTATGTGTATGACCTCTGTACAGATGTTTATTGCGTATGTCCCTAACTAATTTCAAGTCTGGATGGTAAGCCCATATAATTCCAACCTTATGGCCCCTCTCCGTAATGAAGCAAGCATGAGTAATGCTGCGATAAAATGCACTTACCTCGATCGCCCACACTCCCAGAAGAAATTTGCCGGTGCAGGAACAGGAATATGGCAGGCTCTATCTAATTAGTGTCCAGGCAAATGAGATTGCTATTGTCTGCTGCCTCCCCCCTCCTGTGTGTCGCCAGTGATCATCCAGGTTTGCTCAGGAAGGGTGTAGGGATCATTACCTTCAACTGTACAGCTGGCTCAAACACCACTGAAATATTGATCAAGTATCGGCACTTTAATTAAATTTTCCTGGAGAAATTGCATTCCTCTGTCCTGCTGCAGTCTTGTGTGGCCTGGCCCAAGCATGTGTCTCTGTCGTGCACATATTGAACCCAGGCTGAAATAGGGCTGTTCCTCCTCCTCCTGCCAACCTGCCGTACCGTTTGACTCATGTCGTGCCTCGTGCAAAATGCGCCCCCAGCAAACATCATGCTGACTTTTCTGGAAGAGGAGGACATACCCTTTGCAGACGAGGAAGCAGGGGATGGAAACGTGCGCAGAATTCTCCGGATTGTTCATAGATTTATCGACATGCAAAAGTACATGGTGGTCTATTTGTTTTGTATGGTATAGGTTCTGTTTGAAGCAGTGGTAGTGTGTGGGGTATCATCAGTGATTGGTTCTGATGTTTCTGTCTTACAGGATGATGACCAATCAGAGGCCTCGAGTCAAACAATAGACGACCTGTTCCCAGATGAAAGTGAAGACTCCCAAGCAGGTGGAGGTGGGTTCAAAGTTGAAGGGTCAGATATCCTGAGTTGAAAGACATAATATAATTTGATATTATAGCTGTAGCTTACAGCTGTATATTGTAGCTTATAATTCAGTTTTATGCAGACATTTCATCAGAGTAGATGTCCCATGGGTAATTGTTACAGAACAAGAGAATTCAGAAACTGATTTTAACAAGTAGAAGGCAGAAGGTAGCAAACAAAGATGTCATGTCAGCCTTTTGTGCTGTCGTTCAACCTTTATGTTGTGATCCTACTGTACTCCAAAGTGTTGCTTTTAATTTTGAAATTCTTAAATAATATGTGTGACAATGTGAAGCAGAATGGGTTTTCTTTTGTTTCACCTTCACCTGCATATGCCAATGTCTTTTTTTATAATTTTAGCTCATACATTTTTTCCTCCCTTCTTTGCACTTCTTTTTGTTTTCAGTTTTGTTTCCTCCCAAAAGTTAACATTTTTGTTTTTGTTTTGCGTCCCTCTATGGGGCCAGGCCCTAACCTTTGGGCTCTTCCCCTCCCTGCAGTCTCCCCACAGATGAGCAGCGCGGCCGCGGCGGCGCAGCAGGGCGGGTACGAGATCCCTGCACGGTTGAGAACGCTGCACAACCTGGTGATCCAGTATGCCTCGCAGGGCCGGTACGAGGTGGCCGTGCCGCTGTGTAAGCAGGCGCTGGAGGACCTGGAGAAGACGTCGGGTCACGACCACCCAGATGTCGCCACCATGCTCAACATTCTCGCTCTAGTGTACAGGTAAAGTCTGACTGCTGACTGGTCAGTTGGAGATTATGGACATTGTTAAACATCAACATATTTCATCATGGGCCTGATTTACACGGGGCCAAAAATACAAGTGTCGTACCAAGATCGCGGTGCAGTGCATTGCACACTGTAGGACAGATTTTTTGACGGTGTAAACAGGCCCAAAACCGACACACGGCAAAACGAAAATCATGGCGGCAGCAGTTTGGGGCCTGTTTACATGCCCAAGATATCTGTCCTACAGTGTTTGCCACACAGTGATTTTGGTACGACACTTGTATTGTTTGCCCCGTGTAAATTGGGCAAGACTACCATAGCATACTACCTCTACAAGAATAACATCTAAATACCCTCGTGAAATGTCAAACTTGGTAGTTACATACGTTGGTTAAATTGCTGTGATTATATACATCACCAAATGCACTTTTATGTAGATTGGCAATAACAATCAAAATGGCAATATTATGATTATAATAATAAAGAAGTTAATATTTCATTTCCTTGCTTCACCGTGTTACATAGAACATACAAACAGGTGCACAATCGGTGACTTATGGGCCATAACATAGACCTTGCGTTATCTAACATACCCATACATCTCTACCATTATCAGTGATATCTTACACCCCTTTGTGTTGTCTACCATAACATATGCTTTATGTACTATTCATTACTGAAATGATACTTCTCAGCACGTTGGCTGTGGATCATAAACCTCACAGTATTTATCTGTATGGTGTATGATTAAATGTTGATTTTCTGGCATGATAAGAACTATTGAGGTGAAACAGCAGTGCAGTGATTTGTTAGAGACAAATATAACATGAAGAAACGCATTAAATGATAAGTGATAAAATATGCTTTTCATTAACCAGCCATTTAACATACTTAATTTTAAAAGCATTGGGGGGGGGGACAAGCAGTAATCTGCCCCAAAGCTTAGTCCAGTCCTTATGGACATAAGTTGTTAAAACTGGATGAACAAGGGTCACAGGTGACCTACTACAGACAACCCAATTTATCTGAAATAGGTGACATTTTTAACAAAGAATAGAGGGGAGTTTAAGTTAACTGCATACCTATATATAAAAGGCATATCAAACTTAGACTCAATACATATACAAAATCTTGCGAAAATCAGACATATCTTTAATGTCACCAAATTTTAAGTCCAGTTGCAGAATTGTACAACAATTATTCCACTCGATGAAAATTATAATCTTTTGCTTTATTTCAGAAACTATATTTATTCCAGCAACATAATGACTCATCACCCAGGCCCTTCCTAAACAAGCCTTACAGAACCGTCCCTTCCTCTGCGACATGTAATTTTTGGTGCAGCTGATCTATTGAGCTGTTTTATCGCTGCAAGCCTCAAAGAATACAGATACAGCCGGGTGACGTCAGACTTGTGATGGCATCTGCAATCTAGTAATCTCTGTCTCCCTGATGGGGCCAGAATAAATCATGACGGGAACGACTTTTATTGAACCCACAGGCCTTTCTGGAATCTTCCACAGCCATTGATTTTTTTTGTTCAATTGATTGACTCAGGAGTGGGAGATCCATTCCAATAGATTTTACTCTAAGATGCCAAATGGAAGATACAGTTCAGTAGATTTTACTTAAAGATGTCAAATTCAGGTTCCAGTGATGGACTGTGATGTTTGAAACTAAGGGACATAATTTAAAGGAAGAGTTTTTCATGGTCACGGATACATGACACAAATTTGGGTACTTACTTCATATCCAAGTGTGTTTACAAAAGGACACATACTCATGATTTATGGTCAGGAGCTGATATTATAAAGTACATGTACAGTACAGCTTCCAGCATCTTTGGCATCTACTGCCTTAGAATCGATATGTGTATATGTAGTGTGCTTCGCAGTACAATATAAACTATATCACATGTCTGCCAATGGCTTGACTTAAGGAATGCTGCTGCTTTGCATCAAGGATGGAAATTAAAACTCGTTTTCCTAGCTTTTAGCAGTCACAAATCCTTCCAGCAGCTCCATTCTCTGGAAAATTATATAACTGACCTGCAAAGCTGAAAGCTATGCTAATTCATTCCATTTAGGATATTGTGGAAACCGTTATGTATCCCCCATACTGTGCCTCATGCCACTTGTACAGGAATGTAGCATAAAGCCTATGTAATTGATGTTGTACCAGCTATCCCATTTGTGCCCTATACCCTGGATAGAACTGTTACTTTTCAATATGTCAGCTGCACTGCATACTAAGTACATTCATGTACGCCCATACCGCCGGTAATCACCATGATTATGTGACAGCTGAAACAAAAATGATTGGAGTTGATGTACCTGACAAGAATTAACAAGATCCAAAATTATGCAGATTCCAAAAAGAGTCTCGAAAGTTTCTCATGCAACATTTTTCACAAAAGTACCTGGGAGACTGTTAGGTGTATGGAAACATTACAGATATTGGTATTGATTTTGTCACTATAATCAAGGGAAAGTCAGGGCAATTGCAGGTAATTGATTTTGGTGCAGAGTAAGGGATGATCCGTGGGAACATGTGAGGGAGGGCAGCTGTGTTCTAAGAGTAGAAATGAAGGTATAAATGGAAAGGGTTTGTAGGTGATTGATTTAAAGATAAAATGGAGAATCCTACATAACAGTGCATGCAGCTTTGATACTGAATACTATACACCCAAATTTTTAAGTTCAAAGAATAAGCCCTAGTGGAGATCCCTGAAACCATAAATTTGCATTGAAGTAGATTTGCTGTTTTTCATTACATGTTGATTAGAAATGACAGACCAAGTAGGATTTGCTCCACGTACAGTGCTTCTATGTGAAGACATTACCGGTACATTGATGTGAATGGGCTGCTGAGTCAGAAACACAATAGCAAAATAGATCTATCTTTCTTTTAATGCACATCGATTGCCTCTCTGTGGTCTTCAAAGGGCATGAAGATAGTTGAAAATTTAATGTGTCTTCATGTTACCATATTGTTCCATGTAATCCATGGTAACTGGCACTTGCGTAAGCAGCAGCCAGGATGTCCAGACAAAACTCCACACCCAGATCAGAGTCTAGACATTTTCCTCCAGTCCTGATTGTTGTCTTCACCATCCATTAATGATGAGATGGCAGGAGCTCTCTCCCCTGGGCACACAGCATTAATATTTCAGTCTTACTGTCAGAATGGTGTCAGCCCTAAATCATAGCATACTGCATTACTGTAGAGTCTTAACCTACGATACAATGCCACACCTACGGATGTGTTTGTCAATAATTAAAGAACTGTATGATCAGGAAGGCAGGGAATGGCCAATCGCAAACATGACACCCTTTGGGATGAAAACATTTGATTTTGAATCTTGTAATGAATTTAAAAATAGGTAGACATAAAATGCATCAGGAGAAATTGGAAAGTGTTCATGTCTACCTTAGATTGAGGTTTCGACTTTCATAAGTTTTATATTCAAAAGTCGCAACATGTCATATTTGGAACCTTATCTTAACACAAAGTATTTCATGTACTGATAACCTAAGGTGTGTGAAAAATATATAGCATTAATAATGTGCATTTCTATCCTCAGGGACCAGAATAAGTACAAGGAGGCAGCAAACCTGCTGAACGATGCTCTGGCCATCAGAGAGAAGACACTTGGGGAGGATCACCCAGCTGTAAGTACAGATGTAGTGAGAAGATTTATTGGTCTTACAAATTTCAAATGTTGGGCAGTGACAGAAAGAGACTGGAAAATTCATACAGGTCTTACATACAAACATGTAATGGCATGTATTTCATCATTTTGTATGCTCTAATCACTCCACCCTTACATGAACCAGGACTAAAATTGCTGTGTCCTAGACCTTTTTCTACATCACCTGTGCATCAGCAAGCTATAAGAATTTTGATAATGATGAGATACAGTGTTTTCTCCTGGGGAAGGTATCAGCCTGGTCACTCCATCAGCACAAATCTCCCCACTGATCATCCTGCAGATTTGGGTCATCTCTGTCCCATAGCTGCAGAAAATTGGATGTGACTGCAGTTTTAACGGTTGTCATTTTGATTCCAGGAGATAAAAAGTATATTTAAATCAGATTTCCTTTTCTCACATTGGACCTATCTGGCTGAAATCGGTGAAAAATTAGGCCAATGGCCACCCAAGGATCACCCACTCCTTGCTGCCTCTCCCTGTAATCAGTACAAAATTATGTTAAAGGGCTTCCATAGTAGGGTGAAGGTTAATGCTGTAGTTCAGTTATGTGCAGACAAACTGCAAGATAGACATTTCAATGCACCAATGTATAATATATCATTGCATCCTTCATTAGAGTTTTCCGGGAAGAAGAGGTAGAGAATGATGTTAAAATCCTCCAACAAATGCCCCATCCTTTTTTTGAGTTTGATGCAACATGTCCTTAACAGCTGTACAGTTTTAAGAAACGACCCAAACATATCCATGTCACATGTCAGGTTGCTGCCACCCTCAACAACCTGGCTGTGCTTTACGGCAAGCGAGGGAAGTACAAGGAAGCTGAGCCACTCTGCAAGAGAGCCCTGGAGATCAGAGAAAAGGTGGGCCCAGGCACTGCTGATGTTGTTATAGACCAGAAATCTTTTTACATTTCATAATGCTTTAACTTTGGAGTAAAGGTAAACCAAGGCTACAGTCAGTAGTAACCACTAGCTAGTAACCACTCCCTTCTCAGTCCACTGACACAGTGCTGCTTCCCTCTATAGGTTCTTGGGAAGGACCATCCCGATGTGGCCAAGCAGCTGAACAACCTGGCTTTGCTGTGTCAGAACCAGGGCAAATATGAAGAGGTAACCCCCTGCCCCCCCACTAGACACTAATGATATGCCTCCTGCACTTCCTTTAAGTTGTAGATCATACAGAGAATGGAATAAATAATTGTAACAAAAAATTTTGGTTGAGGTTGCCCCAAACAGTTTAGGAGTGGGTTGTTTGCAACTAATCATACTAGCATGTCACACTCTAACAACATGTTCCTATGGCATTTGACAACTCTGTGTTGATTGCATGTTTGGATTGAGACTGCTTTGTGGTATAATTCTATGCTATCTTATAACTAACACCATAACTTTACTGACGGTGTTTCACGATTGCATAGTTGGAATGGCAAGAATTAGATGTTTGCATGCTTTTTGCAGTGAAGCATGATGATACAAAGTGTAGTTTGGCTAAAATTTGCTTGTTGCTCTGGTTTGGATGAAAAGACTAACATGCATTTGATGCTTATCCTTGTAACAACTGTATGAGGCTGACATTTGCCACTCTGACACGTAGGGTTCCTATGCACATGGAAATTCTTGGTATTTTGGCAAGGGAAGATGTGAAAATTTTATTGGATTATATGTCCATCTTCGAAAATCAGATCTGAAAATTTTGAAAACATCTTTTTATCATTCTGTGTATATGATCCCTTTCTCCTCATTGTAGTGAGGCTTCTGTAGGACTGCATGTAATTGCTTGACCATGTGTGATATCAGCTATGCATGTGACTGCCACGCCTTCCAAATAGCACGTGTTTGCATGCCGCTGCAAGTCTGCAGATAACATTGCCGCAAATTCAGCTACTTTCAAACTTGCCACACCTCTGCACATGCATGTGTTGCTGCCAGAAGCCGGCAGCTATTAATGCAGCATTTCCAGCAAACACCCTGATGTCAGTGAGGCAGCGACATGTGTCTTACATCACCTTGTACAGGTTGAGTGGTACTACCAAAGAGCTCTAGAAATCTATACCAACAAGCTCGGACCCGATGACCCTAATGTTGCCAAGACCATGAACAACCTGGTATGGACGTCTTCCCTGTTCTTCTGTTTGTTTTTTGTTCATGCTTTTTGAAGTGTTTTGCTTTGCTGTGTGCAGGTGGAAATATACTATCAAAGAGCAGTTGAGATTTATACCCGCAAGCTAGGACCTGACGATCCAAACGTTGCCAAGACCATGAACAACCTGGTACGACCTCTGAACTCTGTCCTATGCCCTGTGTCCTGAAAGTCTTACCCATCTGTGCTGCTAAATTTAATTATATGATACTTAAGAACAGTTTTAGACCTGAAATGCATGCGGATATAGGTTTTAACAAATTTTGTCTCCTAAACCCTGCGTTTTTTTTTCACTTCCATTTCGATAGTAGTTGTCAGTAACATTTCTGTTTCTGGCAGATTTTTTAACAAGATCTGTCAATATTATACAGTTAAGTCTCCAGGTCCCATACAATCCTCCATGTAGTGTAGGATGAAATGCATGATCATCTTCTCCACCTCTTTTTTCACGTCCCTTCTCTTGTGGTGTAAATGTTTGTAAGTTAAGTAGTAGTAGTAGTCAGACCTTTGCCAGGAGGTATCTTTATTCTTAAAGAGAGTTCTGAAATCAGGGGAATGTTGGCATTAGATGATATGGTGCACATTTCTCCAGGTGTCTACTACTGTAGTATAAGTACTGCTAGTGCAACATACCATGAATGAACCATGAAGTAGAGATAAGCTTACTTTGAAAATTAAGAGTGCACAGAGCAGGTTTCTAAAAGTGTCTTGGAACAATCAATGTTATGAAAGGTGGGTTGGTAAAACTGAAAAAAGTAAAAAGGTTTATCCTCAAATAATTTGTTAGGCAAAAATCTTCACATTTTAGACGCTAATAGATGGACTCATGTAGCTCAGGGAATAGCAAAAATTCCATCTCTATGCACTGCTGATGTGAATACCCTGCCCCCCTCCCCCAGGCCTCTGCCTACCTAAAGCAGGGAAAGTACAAGGCGGCTGAGACTCTGTACAAGCAGGTCTTGACACGGGCACACGAGAAGGAGTTCGGAGCTGGTGAGTAGTTTGTGAGATGTTCTCAGTAGGTGCAACTCACAAGTTCTCCAGGAGTCACTACCAGTGGACCAGACTTAATACTGCTTTTGACAATAATGTGTTGTCCAGACCTGTCACTGGCATGGGCCTGTCAGTTGCTCTTAAATGTGGCTTATGTAATACTATAGTTCTTGCCCTATTATGATTTACAAGGCCTTTTAGCATACCAAAGTTAAAAAATATCTTGGTCACAAAACATAACCAGTTTTGTCCTTGGTGAGATAATGTGTTATAAGAAAGTTTGTACGTCATTTCTGTATCACAATTAAGTCCCAGACAGCCCATTGTTCTCCCTGTGATGTGTAATGTTGTGATGTTCTCCAGGCTCTGACAGTAAACCCATCTGGATGCATGCAGAGGAGAGAGAAGAGAACAGGGTAGGTTCAGTCATGAGGATAGCAAAATTATCATTGATCAGTAGAATTATATTTTGTCAGTATTTTGTCAGGATTTTGAGGAGAGTCAAAGTAATGTCAAAGATAGTTAGCCCCAATTGTATGTGGCTATCTCATGTTTCACACAGTATTTAAGTGGAATCCCATCAGGCAGCTAAAATAGGTATTTCATCTATACAGTGTACATTGTAAAGCCACAATGAAACATGTCAAAACTTAACATTGAAACCAGACATAAGTTACATTCTTCTTCTTACAGGGAAAGTTCAAAGACACTCCATACGGTGACTATGGTGGTTGGCACAAGGCAGCCAAAGTTGACAGGTACAGAGTGTGTGTGTCCCTCTCATGTTATCTTACACTCACCTCTCCCCATCTGTAATGGACGGGAAGACTCTTTTTGCACGGGTTTGGTAAGGGAACTGTAGTGGGCATGCCACTAACCAGCACCTCCCTACAACAAGTACATCTGTAGGTATGTATTACTAACAATGACCTCATGGGTCAGAGGTTTCTTACATGTGGTTTGTACACATCCTTGATTGTATCAGAACTGCATAACATTCAAGTCTAAATGCATCTATTCTATAAAGATATGTAATTTCTATAAAAGCTCTTGTGCAGGGTTCGAAATACTTTTTTTCAGGTACGTGCAAAATTGCACATTGGCAAAATTTTTAGGTGCAATTTGAAAAATTTATGTGCAAAATTATATTTAGCCTTGCATCTTTAGGTTTGGAACTGTTTTACTGTGTATCAACCTTCTTAGCCTGCCACTGCATATAGAAGTTTTAGTATACATTAAAAAGAAGGGACCAAACAAAACATGAACAAAGTATCATCTGTGTTTATAAAAAAAAAAGAACACAAAAAAAATTTGTCGGCATTAGCTTCAAAGGACGCCGCTAGTGACCCCCGGCCCTCTCACTCGTCATAAAAATAATTTACCAACAGTATGCGAGCA
>NW_017803843.1:1361839-1382828 GCF_001625305.1 Branchiostoma belcheri | reverse complement strand
TCTGGCAGATTTTTTAACAAGATCTGTCAATATTATACAGTTAAGTCTCCAGGTCCCATACAGTCCTCCATGTAGTGTAGGATGAAATGCATGATCATCTTCTCCACCTCTTTTTTCACGTCCCTTCTCTTGTGGTGTAAATGTTTTGTAAGTTAAGTAGTAGTAGTAGTCAGACCTTTGCCAGGAGGTATCTTTATTCTTAAAGAGAGTTCTGAAATCAGGGGAATGTTGGCATTAGATGATATGGTGCACAATTTTCCAGGTGTCTACTACTGTAGTATAAGTACTGCTAGTGCAACATACCATGAATGAACCATGAAGTAGAGATAAGCTTACTTTGAAAATTAAGAGTGCACAGAGCAGGTTTCTAAAAGTGTCTTGGAACAATCAATGTTATGAAAGGTGGGTTGGTAAAACTGAAAAAAGTAAAAAGGTTTATCCTCAAATAATTTGTTAGGCAAAAATCTTCACATTTTAGACGCTAATAGATGGACTCATGTAGCTCAGGGAATAGCAAAAATTCCATCTCTATGCACTGCTGATGTGAATACCTGCCCCCCTCCCCCAGGCCTCTGCCTACCTAAAGCAGGGAAAGTACAAGGCGGCTGAGACTCTGTACAAGCAGGTCTTGACACGGGCACACGAGAAGGAGTTCGGAGCTGGTGAGTAGTTTGTGAGATGTTCTCAGTAGGTGCAACTCACAAGTTCTCCAGGAGTCACTACCAGTGGACCAGACTTAATACTGCTTTTGACAATAATGTGTTGTCCAGACCTGTCACTGGCATGGGCCTGTCAGTTGCTCTTAAATGTGGCTTATGTAATACTATAGTTCTTGCCCTATTATGATTTGCAAGGCCTTTTAGCATACCAAAGTTAAAAAATATCTTGGTCACAAAACATAACCAGTTTTGTCCTTGGTGAGATAATGTGTTATAAGAAAGTTTGTACGTCATTTCTGTATCACAATTAAGTCCCAGACAGCCCATTGTTCTCCCTGTGATGTGTAATGTTGTGATGTTCTCCAGGCTCTGACAGTAAACCCATCTGGATGCATGCAGAGGAGAGAGAAGAGAACAGGGTAGGTTCAGTCATGAGGATAGCAAAATTATCATTGATCAGTAGAATTATATTTTGTCAGTATTTTGTCAGTATTTTGAGGAGAGTCAAAGTAATGTCAAAGATAGTTAGCCCCAATTGTATGTGGCTATCTCATGTTTCACACAGTATTTAAGTGGAATCCCATCAGGCAGCTAAAATAGGTATTTCATCTATACAGTGTACATTGTAAAGCCACAATGAAACATGTCAAAACTTAACATTGAAACCAGACATAAGTTACATTCTTCTTCTTACAGGGAAAGTTCAAAGACACTCCATACGGTGACTATGGTGGTTGGCACAAGGCAGCCAAAGTTGACAGGTACAGAGTGTGTGTGTCCCTCTCATGTTATCTTACACTCACCTCTCCCCATCTGTAATGGACGGGAAGACTCTTTTTGCACGGGTTTGGTAAGGGAACTGTAGTGGGCATGCCACTAACCAGCACCTCCCTACAACAAGTACATCTGTAGGTATGTATTACTAACAATGACCTCATGGGTCAGAGGTTTCTTACATGTGGTTTGTACACATCCTTGATTGTATCACAACTGCATAACATTCAAGTCTAAATGCATCTATTCTATAAAGATATGTAATTTCTGTAAAAGCTCTTGTGTATAAATGGTTATACAGCCATGGCCGTGCGTGACAAAGAAACACATTAAGAACAGAAGGACACAAAGTCGTCCCAGTTTCCCAGCTGTTACTGACAGACTGGTCTCCACTTTGTTTCACAGCCCCACAGTAACGACCACCCTGAAGAACCTGGGCGCTCTGTACCGGCGCCAGGGCAAGTACGAGGCTGCCGAGACTCTGGAAGACTGCGCCCTCAGATCACGTAAACAGGTAACTCATCAGCTATGGCTGTACTTACACTACTAACCAAACTAACGTTAACACTAACACATGGTCAAAATGCATCTGTGTCACGCTACTAGTCTTATTCTGTTGTAGTAACTTGGTTATGCAAGAAAATGTTTGGGAATTCCAATCCTTGTCATTCTCATTAAGTTCTTTGATAGCTCTTGTCATTTCATGGTCATCTGACCACACTATGGCAATACTTGGCAGCCTGCTGGGGCTAGTGCATGATGGAATAGGCATTAAGGTTGCGACTCTTTTCTGTCCAGAAACTCAATCTTTATGCTGTATTAATCTTGGTTTGATCATATAACTGTTATCTTACATGTATTTACAACAAGATGCATGAAGGGTTGGAGTTACCAGCATGTCAGTTGAAGCTGAGACTGAAATACCAGTCTGTATATCCAATGTACAAAATGTAGATGTGTCCAATGCATTAACTGAATGTTTATGTATGGGAGAACTGGTAACCCAAATGTTAACAATTTATACAATACCTGCTGACTCCCTAGGTGGCAAAGTATATTCAGGGTTAGTATGATATTAGAAAAGAGAGAAGTGAATGGAGACATTGTGATGTCTTAGGGATGCATCTTTTATAGCTTGTCTTGCAAAATGATGTGATATTACCATGGAAATTCATAAATCTAAAAAAAAAAGAATCTGAAAGGATGAAAATTATTTTTGAAACAAACCCTGCATATACAGTACATGTACATTGTACCAGCCTCAATGATTTGCTTGCCTCCCCCTTTTTGAAGTAATGTACTAACCCCCAATGATGTACTGACCCACTCCCTGTTTAACTACTGTACTGACCCTGCCCTGGTCTCTCCACTGCGGCTGGGTTCTGTAGAACTGCAGTGTAAGTCAAGGCTCCACTTTCTCCACCCTGTGTGGCTCGGTAGACAATGAGGTCCGCTCCAGTCTGCTACTCTCTCATTCTGCTTGCCCGTCTCGTGCTGTTCAGTGGTTCTGCATGCAACACTTTGTGTTCACGCTTGTTGTTGATTAACATTGTTGTATTTGCTAGGTTTAGTTTACAGCTCAGAGTTAAAAAGAAAATTAAGCAAAAAGTAGAACAGAAATGTGAAAGACATTTTGTCAAACTGTCTTAATAGATCTCTTGTAATACCAGCATACATAACCAAATAAAGAAAGTAGCATCTTTCAGTATTGCTTGAGGGCATACATGATTTAGAAAGGTTTTATTTAGAAGAAATTTTAAAATGTATGCTGCACACATTTGATACTTACATGGACTGATATCAGTCTTGGCTGTTATGATATCATGAAAATAGGCCAGCTTCACTTAGACACCAGAATGAAATCAGAAGTGCAGACTCTGAGCCTGTAGACCAGCTGTGTAGAGTTGTTCTAATATGACTTTTGTAGACGTTCCTTTACTTTTCTGCATGTTTCTGTGATGGGCTGATGTGTTTGCCATATTTCTGCATGTATGGATGGTTGTTCAGCCATGTTAGGTGCCTTGTTCAGTGTTTGCATAGCTATAATATATGAAACTACCACAAAATTGCTAGAAATGTTTGCCAGCATTGATTAGCACAAAGTTACTCGATTGAAGAAAGGAGTAGTAGTTCCAAAACCCGTCTTTTAAGTACATTTTTACCTAACAAGCGTTCTTCCAAAAAGATCTTAATTTCAAAAACTCCTTTTGAACATGTGCAGCTCAAGCAATAGTCCAGTGGTACATTTTGTTGGTTTGATTCTGCACATGGTTCAACAAAATGCTCTAAAAGTTCTCAGGAAGTTTCATTGCCCAAAACAGATTTTTTTTCCTGCAGTCTACACGGCACTTATCATGGTTACTACAGAATTTTGCATGTGCATGTTTGTCTGTGGGAGCATGTTGTGATGTTGGGCATTACTGATGATGGCATTTCCTCCATTAACATGAAACCCTGCAGGCCGTTTCAGTAAATTTCAAGCGCGGTCTTGCCCATCCCCAGGCGCTAGATATCGTACGGGACACCAAAGTCCGTGAAATCCTGAACGAGACTGGAACACACGACGGAGACGAGAAGAGAAAGCGCGAGAAGTCCCGTGAGCGCGGGGACTCCGAGAGTGTGTCGTATGAGAAGCATGATGGGACAGAAGAAGTGAGTATTGGCGCGGAGTGGAGCGGGGTGAGTATAGTCTTCGACATTCTGCGTGCGTCGTGCAGTAGGCTTCTTGTGTGGTAGAGCCTTGCTGCCCTTAACCGGGCATTTAAAAATCGAACGGGCTAACTTCAACAAGAGTCACCACTCATCCTTCATTCTAACAACTTCTAACGGCCATTAACAGTACCCAAAGAAAATGATGAAGGAGGTGGAGATGTGTTTGCTAACAACCTGACCTTTTGTGAGCTGTTTTTCGTGGGGTGATTTTTTTAAAAGGATTTTAACCACAGTATTAATTAAAGAATTCAAGGCTACAACTTACACATTCTGTAAATGGTTGTGGGACTTAAATTGATGAAACCTCAGAATTGCCACATCACAGTGTTGGGTGCCTCTTTGGAGATAATAATGTAGTGTGCATTAGCAAACAAATAGAACTGTTGAACAGGTAAGCTGTTCCACATGGTAGACACTGATATGGTGTTCCTTTGCTGTGCAGAGTGTTGGTGTGCAGTGCTGAGTTATAAGTGCTACTCAGGGTTTCCACACATACAGAAAATGTGCAAGGCAGGAATGTTCCACAAATCGTTGTGTTTTATAATAGTTACTGTATGAGGAGGCAAGTTTAGAGTTGTCTTTCCCATTTGACAATTACTACTACATTTTTCTTGCTCATATCCTCTTAGGGCCTACAGTGTAAACTCTGTGCTAAAGACTTCTGAGTTTCAAGTCTGATATTTTCTTGTTTAAAGAAAAAGATAATTCCTGATATTGCTCTCTGTGTGTGAAAACTTTGTAGTAGAAGGTCATCAATCCATTTCATTTCTCCTGTGTACCCCCACCCACATGCCCCATATCACTTCCCTTCATGCAACTTAACTCACTCATAAGACTGGTTTATAACATATTTATAAGAATGTTCCTTGCATGCACTTAGGTCAGTTTTAATATTCATGTGCTTGGGCTAGTATGTATTATGACTAGTTTCGGGTGATTGGAAGCAGTGTTCTTCAGTCTTCTTCGGTGTAGCTGCTGTAGCATTATTCAATTCTTTTGATGATAATGTAAATATTGTGGGAAAGGAAATGGTGCTCTGTATAAATAGATAGTACTTCAACAGTTAAATCTGGTCTGCCATGAGTATTATTAGCTAACTGTACTTTTAAGACTTTTCTGAGATGTTCTTGGAGGCATTCACTTCCATTTTAAATGGCATCAGCTACAAAATATGTTTTGGTTTCTACCTTCATCATTACTGTTCATAAAAGCTGTTTTTCCTTAACACTAGTAGCAGATATTATAACAGCATCAAATATAACACATATTCATGTTCTACCTAACTAATCCCATGTATTAGCCTCTAGAAATGTCCCCATATCTGTAGCAGTTCCCTGGCAGTAATCATGGGTCTAAGCCAATGTCCTATAACATTTCTGACTCATAGGAGTAGCACTGTAAGAAGCTTGAGCTTAAAAGCCCTAACATTACAATGGTTCCACCAAGAAGCCTTTTGCATGGTGCACCGGAGGTGTCGGTGGCTGTATTCACCCCGTCATGGAGAAGGGTTGTAGGTTGCACCATGTTCAAGACTCAAGCCATGTGATCGCCAACCAATCAGTAAACTGTCCCAGTAATCCTCGACCTATTACCTTCGACCAGAATCAGATGAGATCACGTGACCAATCAGTTGTCAATATGAGTGTGATTTGGGCCTATGCCTGCAGGTCCCTCCAATCAAATAGAGTACATGTAGAGTAGAACAATGTAGACTTTGATGATTTTGCATGCTCATCTCTCCTGCAAGGACAGGGAAGTGCTAGAAATGAATGACTGTCTTGTGATTGTTGAGTAGAGGAAGATATATTGTTAGATTTTCTAGTGGTGCATGCTTGATAACAAAATGTGGGGAAACTAATCACAACAGTTGTTTCCCGTGATCAGTTTGACTTTTTTTTGTTAGCACATCTTGTACTAACTGGTCAGTGGATGACCGTCGTTTCCTCCCTGAAACAGTAGTCACCTCTAATCTGGCAGGGCTCTTTCGCAACACAGGATGGTAATGGCAAGCTCAAACGTAGCGGATCATTCTCCAAACTGCGTGCATCCATCCGACGCTCCAGCCAGAAGCTCTTCAGTAAGGTGCGCGGGGGCTCCGAGTCAAAAGACACCGGTGGAAGGTAGGAACGGCGACGTCACAGGGCCTTAACCCTATAACATTGTTTGTTGTAGCCAAACGTTTAGGTACCAATCACCTCACTGAACTATCCCTTATGCAACGTGTGCCACCATACAAGGAATGTGTCTGCTCCCTACAAACTGTAATATACCATGCTGGGCTGTTCCCATGCCCTGTCATCATTGAAGGCTGCTTACCTTGTTTACGTCACCCCCCATGCATGAGGTGGATTCACCCAAAATTAGACCATGGGGTCCAAAACTACACACCAATCCATTAGGTATGTAGGTTTGTCTTCCCCATGGAGGGACTTAACGTCAATTAAGATTGTTGCATGACAGAAGACTCTTCTAAAGCTATTCACTACCAAACAGAGGAGCCTCTAGGTACTTTGTCATCCGTACTCACTGGTAGTGCATAAGGTGGATCCATGGGGATAACTGGCAAAACTCCCACCCAACAATCCCCCCTGCCTTCATGTGCAGCTGTAACTGTGTTTACAGAAATGTCATACATGTCAGAGACATGGTTGCAAATGGTGTACAGACCCCTGGCTGTGAACACAAACTTTGTTATAGGGTTAAAACCCTTGTGAGGACTCACTGCTCGTTGGCAGAACCTCTGTCACACATGTAGCTGTCCGTCTGGTCCTGACCGGTGTACTACCATATGTACATGTAGATCATAAAACAATCACTACTGTGTATTAACAAGATGTGGTACCATGAAAATGCTTTCACATGTTCACTGTCCTAGGTGAAACGTTTCTGTTAAGATGTAGTTCAGGATACATTGAAAACACTTGTTGACAATTAAGACGGTCTGTTCTTTAAGTAACATTTGTGCTTGGGTCATTCTGTGACAAATTTTTGTCCCTGGGACATGTACAATTCCACATGCTTGCGGCCCAAGATTAGTTTAAATAATGGGGCTGTCATTTGGAGTGCTGAATGATTCCTTAGTAGTGCCCTAGTGGTACTGTTGAGTAAAAAGTGCTTATTCCCACCTGCCATGCTGCCAGTGAGGGAGCGGAGGGGCCCGAGGATGGTGCAGAAGCGGGAGCCGTGGGGAGCGACCGCCCCACATCCTGGCTCATGTAGGCCCAAGGCCTGACATCCTGGTCATGCCGGGACGGAGGCTCAGCGCTGTGATTGGCAGCTGTCTGTAAAGATTGTAGCAGTCAAACTACTGGTACTGCACCTGTAGGTTTGAGACATGCCATTGGCATGACAAAACTGGAAAGGAATGACTGACAATGACTCCAAATTTATGTAAAACAACTCTTGTGTTTATGTAAATGCAACTCTTGGCAGTTGATAAGGGAACCCTCTGATGATTTGAGGTTTCTTTGGAAGTGATCATTTTTGCATCATCTAAAGAAGGAGAGCAAGTGAATCAACCTTCTAGATGTATATGGATTGTTTTCCTTTGAAAAACATTATATTTGTCATCAAAGGAGCTTGGAAATGTTCTGCTCCTACGGTGGATATTGTGAGGTTAGATGATTGCCAGCTGACAATGTCAGAATGAGCCGTCCATCCCTGCACAGACCCAGGCTTCCATTCCTGGATTCTATGGTGCAGAGTGAAGCCAACCTTTGATCAATGTGTGTGTCAGTATGAAGCAGTGTGCACTGCTGCCGTCATTGCCTTATATCCATTTCTTATATAATAATGCTGTGCTCCATGACCGTGAGGGGGACACAATCCTCCTTTTGTTTAAATGTACTGAATTACCATTTTGTTGGAATGTTAAAATGTTTATTTCAAAGATGTCTTACAAGATGGAAGTTCAAACAGCTTTTCCTTTTTCTACTTTAGAGAAGAAAAATTGTATGTGTAGCTGTTGGGCTGATGGTTCCATCAACCTCAGTCTATGACAGATACAATCTTCTAAAACAAATATCCATCAATCCTTTATTTTCCACTAGCACAGGAGTACCTCCATGCCACTACTGTTTAGTTTCCTATTTCTTATTAGATGTGAAATGGACCAATCAATGGCCATGAAGGCTTTCTCCATATAATATGAAACTGGGTACAGTATTGCCCAAGGTTATCAAGAGTGTAATGGTTCCAATGAAGGAACAGAAAGAAGATTTCTCTCTCACGATCATGGATTGCAGCTCAAATTCCAATCTTATTGTTACAATCACTAAATTAATGAATTCATTAATTGCAGGTCACAATAATTGTGTAATGAATATATAGTGACCAGAGCCAAATTTTTGTACAATCACTTATGCAATGTAATGCAAAGTCTCAATATGATATATAGAGTTACAATGGCAGAAATAACACTTGTACGTGTGAAAGTACGGTATGTGTGGTTCAAGTGACAAGAATGGCCTTTTTGGCTATATGTCTAGCCGTCATGGCACATTGTGGGAAACTGCAGTTTGCCACTGGTGTAAGTAGAAAATGTTGCAAAATAGACGGTTGGTTGTCTTCCTTTGTTATATGGACTCTTTCTCAGGTTGATTTGTGACAGAAGGTCACAGGTAGCAAGATGAATATATTGTGTCTAGTTTTGGAACTGCACTGCAAAATTGCAGGATTCTAAATTCCCCACAGCTCCTTTGAGTGGCAGGTGGCTGTGGCAAGAAATGATGTACAGAAATGATTTGAATTGCCACAGATAAATGGCCACACTGTGGCTCCCAGCACAACCATCCCAGCAACATGGCTGTGCTAAATGGCAGTGATGGACTATGACATGACTGGGGATCAATCATTATGGATTCGGGGGAATATCACTTTGGGTGATACACAAGGCTTTGAGTTTCTATTCAAGGCAAATCTTGTGTGTTGAAAGCTCAAAATGTCAGAAAATATTGTAAAAAAATTTCTTGGAAGACGAAAGGAGTGGCTAAAGATGATACTGGTACAAAGCTTGTTGGGAAGAGTAATGGATCATCCCTGGACTCCCAAGATGATGGATGTATCTTGATGTGATTTATCCCTCTAATGAAATTAACACATTTTATGGACCAGCCAATCAGCACTCATGTGACCACTCATGTCACCTTCCCACTGCTGAGATGTCGTGTTGTGCCTGCACGTTTGGTGACAGCGGAAATGCCTGTGTCTTCTTTGGTGTGTCTTGGACAAGTGCCCAGTCCGTTAGCTTGCATGCTTGTCTTTCACCAGTCACGTTCCATCCAGTAGGATGCCAGACATGCAGCCTAATTGCAGGATGCTGAGCCCCTCAGCAGCATCTATTACACATGTTGTAGCCTCCCTAGAATTCTGGTTTGTCTCATTACCATCTGACGTCCACATGCTATGGAAAGACAGATCATTTTTGCCCATACAACTTGCAAGTCACGCCCAGATTGACAGGAGACCACAAAGATGGACTAATCAAATATTCCAGTACAGATCAAGGTCTCGTGTCTGTAGCTGTCAGGAATGCAGTATGACATAGAAGTACACATGGTGATTGTCAATTTGATTGGGGCAGTGAGTTATTGTTATATCAAGACATAACACTGTAGGGAGGCAACAGTCTGGAATTTGTAATAACGGTTGAAATGAAATACTGAAGTAGAAAAGGACAGAGGTCTTCACCACTCAGTGTTTTGCAGTGTCAACGTTTAGAAAAAAACATTACATTAAAATTCTGTTGTGTGTCAGTTATGACCTTCCTTCAAAAGAGGGACTACAAATTTGTTCATGTTGTGTTAATCGATTTTGTGTTTTCCAACATGACAATCAGTGTCTGAGAAGGATTTTAGTTTTTGCAGATTTTTTTATGATTATGTCATCAGCCTTCCACTACTCTGTTCAAAACATATTAAGTTAACATGCAAAAAGGATTTGGTGTGAGTTTTTAAAAGATATGTATATCTGGGGTTAGGTGGGATTGCCACCATGAATCTCAACATTGTTTTACAGGAGATGAAATGTGCTGTATCCTATTGATTGCACCAGGTTTTACTCATGGTCACTGATTACATGTAGAATATTTTCTTGTGTGATTGTTTGAAGACATTGGTTAATAGACAGGTATCATTATCAAAGTGTTTGTTTTGCTAAGCATATAAGGAGGTACACATGTACATTACGAATGCAGACATACATGTATGTTGACGTGCTTCCCATTACTTTCTTGGCTTCATTTTGGCTGAAGTGAAACTTTTGTCAAGGTTGTATATATTTGATAAGAATTCTCAGAGAAAAAGGTACATGTACATGGAAAGAGAGCTTCTAATTGCTCGGACTTGTATGTGGTATTTGTGGAGGACCATACCCGATACTTTTGATTTAGAATCAGTGTGTTCATTTGCATTAAAATAAATATTTTATCAGATCCTCCAGAATTTGAATCAAAATGAAGTCTGGAGGAATGTATCTATATTTGAAGACAAGAAGCTATGTCTGAACCACCTTTTAAGTCAGATTGGTCTTCTCTGTATAGAGGCTTACCCTCTTGAATGCCTTATTTATTGTGAAGATAAGAGATTTGTTCAAAGCACGACATTTTTTTCTATTTTTGTATGTTTTTATCATTATCGTTGAGGTCTTCCATGAGGATTGGCTAAGCCATAAATTCTGGCTATTCCTGAGTGAATGAGAAGTGTTTATCCCATGCCAGAACAATTTAAGACCCAGAACATAGTACCAATGCCCCAGACATTGGGATTTTCTTAGTTGTTGAAAGAATGAAATGTATCGATATCTTGTGTTTGGTTTAGATTAACCCCATCTATTGATTCAAAGGTATAAAAAGGGTTTATGTGGAAGACCCTTGTCAAAGGGCCTTCTGCTATGGTGGATTGCAACAATGATTATTTGATGAGGATGGAAACTACTGTTGATTCAGTGGGAATATTTTCCCACTGAAACACTACTTTTTTACAAAATGTGTTATATTTCATATATTTTCATGTATGAATTATTCCCAACTTGTATGTGCGATTTCATGTCAAATCAGCCACAAATTGATTGAGAAGGAATTGACTGAAATGACGTGAACCTTAGCCCAGACCCGCCGGTACTTTTGAGTTGTATGTCTCTGATCCTCTAGCAGAGGCATGTGAAATGAGACATGTTTCAGAAAGGCATCTCTGGCTGGTAGTGCTTTGTTGTCAAGCTGTCCATCTGCTAATAAACATCCAGCAATCATGTGTTGGCGTGCGCTTCTTTATAAATATCATGTTAGAGAAATGTATCCTTGATTCTGCATTTACTAACAGTTACTGTTAATATTCCAGCCATGCAAAGGCTAGGCAGCTCTTGTTTGAGCGTTTGGCTGCTGTAGCATGTTGAGGTACCATGCCTAGTTCCCCATGGATCCATCTCATGCTAAAAGAATTTGCCCATGAAACCATAGAACTGGAATAAAATTGTTAAGAGTGGGCTTATCCCCATGGGTTCACCTCCACAGTGTAATATACAAGATGTCACCCAGGAAATCTCCCGTTTTTAGATCCAGTTGGAATATAATGATCTTATAGGCAGTCAGAGTATTTACAAATTGATGATATTCTGTCCAGTTCAACTTAAAATGTATTCAGCATATCAGTTTTGCTTTAGCAGTTTCATAGCATGTTGTTTGCACCAGTTTTCCCAGTTGATGGATCATCCTTACCACATATATTATCTCTTAATTTTAATCCAATTATCTGCAAAAAAAACAGTCAAATTTTACAACAGCATATCAAAGCACATCCATTTTCTTTAAATATACAAAAACGTCCATATTTCTGTACGAGGCATAACCTGTCAAAAGTTACAAGTTGCTATTCTGATCTGTTTTATTGTTTCATCAATCATCATATTCAGTATGCAAAACTCAAAACAATATCTGCATGTGCTTTCCTCTGTTCACGAAAAGAGACATCTGATTTCCTTCCTGCCTTTTGTTTCCATTTTGGAACATTAGTATGGAGACAAGTTTCTATCGTCCATTTTTGACTTTACATACTGAAATATAGAGCAATTTTAATTAAGCTCCATCTCTTCCATTTCATATTACATACCATGTCATATCTTATCCCATACATAATACATTCATAATAGAACAAAACCAATTGAATGCTAACCAGTGTGGACCCATCCATAGTACCAGTGCCCACTGTTAGTGGGAGCAGACACATTCTGTGGTAACATGGCGCACCATGGTAAGATCCTGTCTGATTTCAGGTAGTCGTGCCCCCCTCCCCTCGCATGGCTGGTGCATGGTGCTGGCTGTATGTACATGTACATGTAGTTGCTGAACTAACTGCATGGTGTGCTGCTTATACCTCTTAATAGTGTGTTTTTTTGTGGTGTATATCATAGCCAGGGATACTACATACTGACTGTGGATGTATATTGTTGTAAAATTTCCTGTGAGTTACTGTGTGTACATTAGACTAGGTTAGTTCTGTGGTGTGTAATTCTCTTCTTTATAATTGGAGTAGATTTTGTTACTTGGTTCTGGGACAAATGGTTTGAAGAAAAAGAACAAAATAACAAATGTGGTGTTGGTTTACTGTAGTTAGACCAATACAGTCTGCATGCAAGCTACACCTTGTTTCTACATGTGTGTATTTCTTTTGTCACATGATTGCATTAGATGTCTCAGAATGAAGAAAAATTGATGTTACATGACATATTGCTCCGCTCACAATGTGCATGTTGCATGTTGCATGTAATAGCAATGGCTGAAGCTGTCAAGGTTTGCTGGCTAATTACCAGCCTGCTGTCATGCATGGCAAAATGCTGAGCTAACCAGCCCTGCTTTTCAGCTTGACTGCTCATTAATCTTGTATTATACATGTATGTAGAGTAATAGAAGGCTACCTAGAGGATTTGTCATGGTTGCTGTACTGATTATCCCTTCCCATTTCTCCCCAGCATGAAGCGTGCTAGTTCCCTGTCTGTCATCAACACCTCTCGGGCCAGCGAGGAACAGTATCAGGTGGGTCTGTCAGCGCCTTGATTTACACTGTAACATGGTTGACTTCCGTCCTCCATACAAGTACTGATAAACTGGTGATTCAGCGGGCTAATGGTTAGTGACAAGACAGAAATTTCTGGTAAAGACGCATTATGGATCTAAGAGACGTTGGTAGGGTTGACTCTGGAAGGTCATGAAGTTAGAATTTTGTCACACCTGTTGAATAGTTGAACCAACATAGTTTTGTTCCCCCTCCCGCAGGCCGGCCGCCGTGCCAGTGGCAGCCTCGCCGCCCGCAGCAGCAGCCACGACCAGCTGATGGACGGCAGGTCTGCAGAGGCACCCTGAACTCCAACCTCTGACCTGTAACCTCCGACCTGACAGGTTATGGGTATCAAGGGAATCTCAATGACGAAAAATAGGCTTCTCAACTTGTAAAGGAATGATTGAATTTTATGTATATTGTTGATGGGGAATACATGTAACAACATTTTCACTTGTACTTACTGCTCCACATCTTACTACTTACAAACAAATCACAAAAATTACAGATGGTCACTGGGACTAGGAGGTGTTGTCATACCACAAGACTTACAGGTCTGAAAGGGAGTTAGGGTACAATAGTATTGTGGAATGTAATGCTTCTCTTAAAGCTGACAAGAGTGTGTATGGATGTACAGTATAGGTCAGTCATGATAACAACATGTGAGTCAGTTAATTAGTTGGGTTTCTGAAATTAAAAAAATTAGAATAGAACACAAGCACAAAACAACTTCTACAGATTACATACCTAGAAACGTAACATACATGAGGTGATTAACATGAGCAGTTGAGTCCATTCAGATCACTGTGAGCTTGCACAATCTTCTCATGATAAGATAATGTTAAGACCAAACCAAGAAGTTGTAAATGTCTACATATATGCCTAGTCTGCTGTGGTGCATCACCCCTTACTATGACTTCTTCTGCACATCAGATGTGTAGCTTGACATGGTCAGATCAGTTCCATGCACATTCTGGTGAAAACCACTTGCAGTTCAGAGATTCTCTGATAGGTGTCACACCCATAAGGGCCTGACTAGAAGATCAAGTTTACCCAACACGATGATGAAGCTGATGTTCCCCTTGTGTGATATTTTTGCTATGATTGTTCTCTAGGACTGCAGCCTATAAAGGGTAACTGTAAATAGTGTCTAACCTGAGAACAGCTGATCTGCCTTTTAGTCCTCCGCTTGTGTGTATGCTGCCTGTGTGAATGTATGGTGCTCTGTCTTGTGCTTAGGGAGAAAGTTTTGGGATGTGAGAAACCTGTAGGACACACCAGCAAGTCAAAGTTCTGTGAACTTTACCACTCAAATTAGATTATCTGTCTAAAAGAATTAAGAAATCACAGCTTTGTGCTGGGCATTAGTTTGAACAGACAAAAGTCACCAACACTACCAGTAATAGCTACAATGTACAAGTAATAATAAAAGCTACTGTTATAAATACAAGGTAGTGCATTAGAGAATTTTGACAAGCTCCAAAAAGTTGGCTATTGTCATCAATCTTTTTTTTTCAGTTATTACTGGTAGGCTTGTTTTGAAAGTCTAAGGGCTTATCTAAGAGCATTAAAATGTGATTGTGTGGCCTGATGAGGGAATGGAAACTGTTCTGTACATTAGATGTTCCTCTATTATGGTTCAAACGTGTAAACTACACTTCAGCAACAATAAGACAAAGAAGAGCAATTACATGTACACCTCCAGGTACAGTGTGCTATGCAGTGGTGTATGCATCACTTTGCAAAATCTACAAGCCATTGATATCCAGCACAAACTACATTACTTCAAATTTGTAGACAACCTGACCGCCCTAGTCACAATATTTACCAGCTAGCTTGTATCATTGCAGCATCATGGATACATTCCTGTGTGATGTGTGACACCGTCCACGTCAGAAATGGTCGCCACTCACTTGGTGCTCAAACCTTTTAATTTATTGCCTCATGAATGGTTGAAGTTTTGGATAAATGAGAAGCAATTGTAATGTAGTGACTGTATACTTATGTGAAATCTTGATTGTATTATGTACAATTTGAGTTGCATTGAGGTAAGGAGTAAGAAGTGTTGTGTATGTAAATATCTCAAGAAAGGCTTCATGATATTACCTCATTGTATCTCATATTCTTCCAAAGACATTGCTGATTAGTTCCTCCATTCATTCACCCTTCCAGCTTTTGTGTAATGTTAAATGCCAGAAGTCAAATATGCAGACAGACACATACTTCAGTAAGAAATTGAGCCACCTAATTGGCAGGCATGTGTATGAAGCTGCTCAGGTTACTTTTTTTGTCTCAAGATACTGAGGGTAATGGACATAAGTTGGAGAACAACCTACCATCATTACAACCAGTTTCTTCAGTTCTCTCTCTTTTTTCAAGAACCAAGAAATGAAATCAATGTGGCCTGATTTAGCATTGGTTGATTTGGTGGCCTAAACAGATACTGGTAATCAATCTGCACTTTTAAAAATTAATACATTTACAAGCAGAGAACAATGCATAGACTTTACAGCAACCTGATTATCTTTTGGTTAAATGTGTTATTAATTGGGGGGACAATCGTGTGGAACATTTTAAGTTGACAGTTCTGTCCATTTGCCAACCCATGCTGAAAAGATGTGAGAAGGTGTTTAGATGAAGATTCATGCAGGAATGTTGGGGGTTCAGAGGTGAGCTTTGTCTTCGACCCAGCCTGCTAACTGTGGTTATGGGCATGTGAAAGCCTGTGGCAACTCTCACCTCTGCCACTCTCAGCTTCCTACAAGTGGAAGGCATTGTCTGACACCATCGCATGGTTTGTAAACCTTGTAAAACAATTGCAAGAACCTTACTTTTCTGATGAGGAACCTTGCCCTAAATTGGTACTACGAAAGTACCTATTCCAAGGCCTGTTCTCTTTGTATTATGGTTTTCGAGAATGCCCTTTGTACATGAACAGGTTGGTTAGTTACACATACAGTTAGGCCACAGGAGTTCATTCCTTGGTTCCGAGATATGTTTTGAAATAATGAAGAATTTTGCTGAAACACAACCAGATATGTTTTGAAATAAATGATTTGAAGAATTTTGCTGAAACACAACCTGAAAATATTGCATATAGTGTAATGAATTGAGTGTATAGCCACTACCTATCATAACACTCAAGACAAACCATTACATTGATTTAGTTTTCGAGAAGCTACTCTGGTCTTACTAATGCAGCTTGAAGGTTCAGCTTCAACTTTTACCAAAAATCTGCGCATATTGTATTCAGAACATGTCAAATGATTTCTTGAAGCAAGACTGCTTTACACAGTAAGAAAACAGTTAAAAAGATGAACTTTGTAGTGCACACAACAATGCGACAAGTTACCTGCTTATGTACACAACCTAGCAGGTGTATGCAGAACTGCACCATGTGATAGAATAAATGCTTTGTGCTGATTGGTGAATGTTTGGTCTCGTGACTGCTGTTGTCAATGTACATATTTCTGGAACTTGTATCAACCGAGTAAACATTTCTCAGTATGGCAGTATCCCCATCTCCACTTAACACTCAGGCACTTACCGAAGACATCCTTTTTTAAACAGCACTCTACTCTTGTCAGCCAAACAACATTCTTGGCTAAGGCTAGGCCACCATTCTCCAGAACTCTCAAGGAGGTTTTTTGCCCCACATATTTGTTGTGAATGTTGCCGCTGGCTTTTTTAAAAACTGGGACGGGCTACAAAAGTGTGCAGATATCATCACAGAACTGTAATGAATATCCTATGTTGGTTGATACTGATATACTGGTCAGTTGGTCAGCTGCTGATACCAGGCTATTTAAGGGTGATAGGGGAATGTTGTGGTTGCAATGTACATGTGTGTTAGTTACATGGCAGATTGTCCTTGAGCCATGAAGTGCATAATTCACTACACACACACGTACATTCATGTACATATGGCAGTATTGGTGCATTAATACTGGACATCAGACCTACACATACATGAACAAACAAACACCAAAGGTCAAACTTGCTTCATGTTCTTTGCTGCATGCAGGAGCCATTCTTGTTGACTCAGTGCCCCTGTAACTGTATCATGGCCTAAATCTGATGGACATTGCATACAGCCTGCACCTGTTATGGTACAGGCACCAGAGGTTATGGTTCAGGGGATATGTTTTAAAGAGCTTGACAATCCATTTTCATCAGACATTGCACTAGCTACCACATTTGAAGGTCAAGACACTTTTTGTGGAGACTATGAAGAAACATGGGTGCTACATGTAAGTGGGGAGGGACAAACAATATTGACTACAATCCCAGAGCATTTATGTATATACATATGTTTATAAAAAAAACTGGATCTAACTCCAGGCAGATCTTGGGTTTAGGGCTATATCATAGGAATTAGAAAAGATGCCTAAAATGCCATGAGGAAGGCTTGCATTGCAATAGTCTCACATGAGATTTGCCTTAGTGATATTTCTAAAATGTCTTCCGTTGATATTTGAGCTGACTAAAACTGGTATTTCTGGCTGCCTTCATAAGACAGTTTAATGCCTGGTGTTTGTCCAGGGGCCAGCTATTCCTGCCGTCACACAATATTGAGTTCACAGAATGACTGGAATTGTTTCCATGTCTGCCAATGTGAAGTATACAGCCACTGTTCTGAAACAGGAGTAGGGCTAAGAATTTTCCAACCAATGTTTGAAGGTCACTTGCCAAGGTCAAGGCTTACCCAATACTCATCAGTAATTTTATCAACACCCGATTCTGTGTTATGTCGGAGAAAAGGGGTATTTTTTTTGTAGATAAGTTGACTCGCAGGGGTCTGCAGAGACCTTCCATTTATCTTCATACTGGTATGATGAACATGTTGTACATCTTACAGCCTACAAGGTACGTGTACACGTGTGTCAATGGAATTTATATCATTTTTTTAAAGGAAATTGAAAAACGACTGAGGTTATGAATTTGGGGAGTAAGATTTATGACCATTTTTCAGTAGCCTAAATACACGTACCCTTTGTGTTGCTCCCAGACTTGCACTTACGCTGCCAACTCCACGTCAAAATTAAAGCCTTGGGGTAGAATCCTTAACTGGCTCTCATGGGTACAGTCTGGTGCTCACTTTAGAAACCATTTAGTGGAAGACTGCAGTAGATATTTATCTTTCCCAGTGGGCTTACCACAAGAATGTACAACCCTCACACAATGCGATTATAATCTGTGATGGATCTTGTTGAATACACAAGTTACACCCCATGTTCCACAACCCTTACGTGTGGTTTCTGAATAAGGTAAACTGCCATGCAGATGTAGTAAACTTTAGGAAATCTTCCTTCACTCTATTTACAGCATGGGCAGTATGAAGAGCACAGACTCTTTCTCAACCATCTCACCAGCCATTTGGCAGGTCCCTGCATTTTACCTCTGTGAAGTGTTAATTCTTGGTGATATGTTTGTACAAGTCTGGAACATACTGTAGTGGTAGCTCCTCCTGTTGGGAAACTTTCTGAGGCATACGGTTTATCCTTGAGAAGTCTTTCCTGGTGGAGTTGAAGTATTGACGAGCCCAAGGTCACATGTAACCTTGAAGAATTCTTGCCATTGAACTTGCATTTGCCTTGTGGGCACCTTTTACAGAACAGTTCTCCACATAACATATGGTCTGCTTTTCTACAGTTTATCATTTGGTATTAGCTTTTCACTGATTATCATCCACATATAGTTTTACCATGTGTGTATCAGTCTTTATTTGTGTAGTTCTAGATCAGCTTTAAAAAGCTGATCAAAAATTAGTAATTTGGAAGAGATTGCTTATGCTGTGTTTTATCCCCAAAATATGTCATACTGTAAGACATGTGCCAAACAAATTTTAAACTTGTACCAAAGTACGGTCTGGACAATGTTTGACCTACATGGACTCTGAGCCATCCCCTTTTGCTGGTGCTTCAATACCTTCTTACAGAATCACAATCATAAGACAATGATTTTTTTGTCTTTTTATTATAAACTCAAGCTCAGAGAATTGAAGCTGAGACTTGTGCGTCTGAAGCTACAGATAAGCGTGGCTCTACAGCATGCAGAAAACAACACAACATCCAACACGACTGATGTGCCAGAAACATAACGCAGCTGACTTTATTGGACAATAAGATTCTTCATGCTCGTATATTATCATCTGATACATACTTGTTTTCTCTTTTCTCAGGTTCAGTATTTTACACATTGGGTGATACCTGCACTTGGATTTTGGTGGCGTGCCTCTATGTTGACTGCAAAGAAACTATTTCTATGGCATCGTAGAAACGTCCTGATTATTATTTTCACATTTCACAAATGATAGGTACAATGGTATAATATTTGTCTTTCCATACACTTCTCCCTCAGCGTACCTTTGCACAAGCCGACTGTCGTCCCTCCAAGCAAATTCCTCCACTCTAGACTCCCCCCTATAGACTCCAAAGACAATCACATAACCCTGCTCTGTATAACGTTTACATCACATGAAAACATCTAGACTGCATGTGAACTTTCAGACCTACGTCAGAACTACACAACAATCTAGACAGGCTATGTTGGCACAATCCTGTGTCCCACCAGAACCCAAGGCAGCGAGGGACCCGCAGAGCGGAAACCCGTTTACTTGGCGCGCTTGGTCTTGGGCAGCAGGTCGTCGACGGACTTGCCCTCCGCCAGCCTCTTCTCGCACTCGATCAGGAGGTTGACGCCATCAACCACGCACTGCACCTGCTCAACCTCGGAGGAGCCCAGACGGTCAGCGTTGGAGATGTCGTAGACGCCACCCTCAGCAGCCGTGTCCACACCACCTGGGGGACGGGAGGACTGGTTAGTAACATACGTGTAATGGAGAACTTAGAACTACAATGCCGTGTATGTATGTATATTATGTACCTTTGAATAATCAAGCACCACAGTTAACAGTTCACCTAACAAAACAATGAAGAGAGTATGCTGGTTTTCATTTTGTGCAAAATTAGTAACAGAGCAACACTATCACGTCAGCCTTGGTAAACATTTGAGACCACAAAGTGATTAAGATTGTTGTGCATTAAATCATGGACTAAACTAGCATCATAATGAGGTATCATGGTACCATACAGTTGTAGATTTGTTACTGACCGGTGCCACGCTTCTGCAGACGGAGCTTGTCCAAGATGTCGTCCAGACGCTTCAGGTCCTTGGACATACCCTCGATCTTAATATGCACTCCACCACGCAGACCAGTGCCCAGGTTGGACGGGCAGGTCAGGACGTAGCCCAGATGCTGGTTCCACATGTACTCGTGGCCCTTCTTCTTCATGGCCTCCTCCACCTGAAGGGATAGAAATGGGTACGATTGAATCTCCCTTCTTTGGACCTTTTTGGTGGTTCAAGAAAAATACATTTTCAAGCTGACTGAAAGACTAATTGAAGCGTGTTTAACCATGTGGAGTTTAATAATCTCAGAGCTCCAATGTAAGCATAAAAATATGTCAGATTGTTACAATTAAAATTAATAAGCAGTGTCCCATATTTCTTCCCTGCCAAATAGCTCTTCCCAATCTCTTTCCAAGTCAGTTTGTTTCCCCCCCCCCCTCTCCCACAAAAACTATTTGTGTAGCAGAAGCCTGCATCAAAACAAAAGCCTGCTTCCTGGTCCCCAACCCTGCAAAGGTCCATTAGTGAAGCGCCATGCTCAGTGCCTGGCGGTTGGTGACATTGTCAGCCGTGCTGGCAGTAAAGCTGGGCTGCTCGCCCCGCCTCAGCCAACAACGGAACAAAATGTCCAGTCTAGTCTAACCTTGTTCAGACCCTCGCAGAAAC
>NW_017803843.1:1346316-1361819 GCF_001625305.1 Branchiostoma belcheri | reverse complement strand
ATGGTACCATACAGTTGTAGATTTGTTACTGACCGGTGCCACGCTTCTGCAGACGGAGCTTGTCCAAGATGTCGTCCAGACGCTTCAGGTCCTTGGACATACCCTCGATCTTAATATGCACTCCACCACGCAGACCAGTGCCCAGGTTGGACGGGCAGGTCAGGACGTAGCCCAGATGCTGGTTCCACATGTACTCGTGGCCCTTCTTCTTCATGGCCTCCTCCACCTGAAGGGATAGAAATGGGTACGATTGAATCTCCCTTCTTTGGACCTTTTTGGTGGTTCAAGAAAATACATTTTCAAGCTGACTGAAAGACTAATTGAAGCGTGTTTAACCATGTGGAGTTTAATAATCTCAGAGCTCCAATATGTAAGCATAAAAATATGTCAGATTGTTACAATTAAAATTAATAAGCAGTGTCCCATATTTCTTCCCTGCCAAATAGCTCTTCCCAATCTCTTTCCAAGTCAGTTTGTTTCCCCCCCCTAGCCTGGGTACCATCCCCAGTAGTATATTCGCAAACTCTATAACTGGGTCTGGACTTGCACACATATAAAACGATTGGTCATGACGTCACGTAATGAGCTAGCCCGAGCAGCGGGGCTTCATTTGATTGGCTGAGCCTCAGAGGCGACGGCCAATGGCGCACCTGCATTATTCAAGTGATGTTTGTTGTTTTGTAAACACAGATCTTTGCGCGAGTGTTCCTTTTCTCGGTGCGTTCTTTTTTACCGGTAGGACGCCCAAAACATCACGAACAAAATTATTCAATGCATCTTTTTGCTCATTTTTGAGCGACGATATTCCGTCTAAATCGTCCAAAACGGACGTGATTGCAAGGTCAACATCAACCTCCGTGAGCTGAGCGGCTTGTGCGTTAGCCATGTTGATGATTTATCACGGAAAGACTGACTACGGCTATATCATGTGCGCTTTAGCGTTCGGTTCGCCGTCGGACATGTTGATGATAAGGCGTTCGGTCGTTCGAACGGACGCTAACGTCGCCGTTCGGACATCCGAACAGCCCTTACCTAATATGTACACACCCAAAAAAGGGCTTAGACGAGTAGGACCAATCAGCGCGCTCGTTCAAAATCTGAACGAATATTTAGACTCCAGACGCTACATATGTGTGCAAGTCCAGACCCAGTTATAGAGTTTGCGAATATACTACTGGGGATGGTACCCAGGCTATCCCCCCCCCCCTCTCCCACAAAAACTATTTGTGTAGCAGAAGCCTGCATCAAAACAAAAGCCTGCTTCCTGGTCCCCAACCCTGCAAAGGTCCATTAGTGAAGCGCCATGCTCAGTGCCTGGCGGTTGGTGACATTGTCAGCCGTGCTGGCAGTAAAGCTGGGCTGCTCGCCCCGCCTCAGCCAACAACGGAACAAAATGTCCAGTCTAGTCTAACCTTGTTCAGACCCTCGCAGAAACGCCTGAACACAGCGCGCATGTTCCCTCCCTTCTGCATGGAGATCACACGCAGATGATCTTCCTCATTGATCCAGATCAAGAAGGTCTTGTCATTATTGTGCCTGAAATCATAACGTTACGATTTGTGGCTTAGTGCAACTTAACCTTCACATTGACCCGCAGCTTGTGGCTTCTCTTCCTCCAACACCTGTTAACAAATACTGTTTGGGATCAGTCGCCTGCATCAACTAGCCTCAAAAGTCATCACACTTAAACAATGGTCCCTTTTGTTGGATGGTCCCTTTTGTTGGTTGATAGATAATCCATGACAACTTTTTACACAGTCACATCTGACCCTTTTGCTCACCAGCGTCAAAACAAAGGGAAAATACAAATGATCTGATTGGAAATTTTACATCTGGAAACCGTTTCTTATCTTGATAACAACCTGCATAGTATGTTGTTATCAAGATTGCATCAAAGGGGACCCCTGCAGAAAAATGACTTTCAAGCCAGTTGGAACAGCACAGTTTCAGAAGCATGAGCAACAAAGCAACCCCACCTTCTGCAGACCCTCGCAGAAGCGCTTGAAGACAGCCCTCATGTTTCCACCCTTCTGCATGGAGATGACACGAAGATGGTCCTCCTCGTTGATCCAGATGAGGAAGGTCTTGTTGTTGTTGTGCCTAAATGAGCAAGCGGCAAACGGGGGAGAGGGTTTCAGCATTGTGTAGTTACCATAACAACAGGTCTTACCTTCTTTCTTTCTCCTGCCTCCATGATGACATTGTGGCCACATAATTATTTCACATTACACAATTTATCAATAATAAGTAATTGTAAACGGTGAGCATTGCTCCTATTACATGAATAACCACCATTCGACTCAAAAACAAAAAAGGAAATATTTACACAATTGCTAGATTCCATTCAGCACTGCAAAGTTTCTATTATTTGGGCTGCAACTTTTCCCTTTATTGTAGCAAATTAACAAGTGTTGCATGACTTTCCAATATCCAGGCTTTTATTCTTAGGGAAAAATTTTTCAAAGTTTTGTCATTCTGTTTGTATGCTGGTTGTTTCTTTGACTTGCTGAAAGTTCCATTTTGGGTTCCATTGATATCTTCTGTTCCGGCCATCAAGCCCAGGTTTTGTACTCACCAGATACCACGGGCATCGGGCCAGTCACGGGCCATGCCAGCACAGGTCAGCAGGGGAGACACGGGCTTGTCAAACAGGAAGTGGTCAGCGATGAGCTGCTCCTGCTCGGCATCGGTCATGCCAGACAGAGGGTAGTACTTGCCGGCGAACTCTCCAGTCAGGTGGCTCAGAGCTGCCAGCAGAGGGAGGACACGTTAGAGGTGGAACAGAGCTGGACATGCCAGACTCTTATCTTAAGGCTTCTCAATCTCTCTAAAGGAATCTCAGTCTTCAAGTGCTTTCCAAGAATTATATATGTTCTACTGATTTCTCCAGGAGTCAGATAATAGGCTGCTCTTTACATGCATGATCATACTTTTTATCATCATGACAGACAAGGTAGTACATTGCAACTTAGGATTTTGATACAAAGAGGCAGATACCAAGTGAGATACGTACCATCCAGAGAGATCGTCTCAACAGCACGCCTCTCAGCGCGGGAGCAGTGTGGTGGCAGGCTGATGCCACGGATGGAGCGGCCAGTACGCACACGGGAGCTGAAGACGTACTTCTCGTCGAACTCACCACCCTTCAGGTTCTCGAAGTTCAGGTCGGTCTTGTGGACGGCATCCTTGGCGTATCCACCATGGCGGTCGTCGATGACGGGGTCCAGCAGCTCAGCAAACACATCGTAGGACTCCTCATCACCAGCCACACAGCCCACAGTCATGATGAAGGGGTGACCTGGGGAACACAAGATTGGACGACCATTTACTCTCCGTTCACTTGTTTTGATGCTCTTTGTTTGTAAATATACCACGCTATCCAACTTGAACAGTTCACCCAACCATACTTCCCAACAATGGGATCTCTTGGTTTATCCTTACCCCTGGTGCCATTTTTACCACGATCTGTACATGAGAAGTGCTACATACAAACATGTATAGCAACTATCCCTATGCTGGGTATATAAGCTATTTAGCATTCATTAATTTGGTTTTATTTCACCCTCATCCAAAGTCAGCATTGTGAACCTACCAGGGTTGTCCACACCAGTCTGGATGACCTTGTCCAGGGTGTAGCCGGAGGGGGTGACCTTGTCGCGGAGCTTGGCGTAGATCTCCTTGGTCAGGCACCTGGCCATGTGGTTGTTGTGCTTGGACAACTCTGGGAAGTCCTCATCGGACGGGTATTTCTTCTGCCACAAGTTTGCCATGATTGGGCGTTACGTTGGGTTCTGTGGAAACACAGCAGAGGAAAGGCAGGTAAGAAGACTGAGTGAGTATACACCTGTAGGCTGAACCGACTGGGGGATAAAAGAGGATGACCTCACCACGTCAGTGCAAAAGTAGGTGTGTCTACGTGGCCAGTTCATGCCACGTCAAGTGCATGCTCACTGTTATTGGGTGTAATATGTAATATGTAACTTTGCACTCTATACTTTCTGGGCGGTTCCTGTGTGCTGATTTGTCATAGGTGGAATAGTTACTGTACATATTGACCTAACACATGCTACGTGACAGTTGCTACATACCCTTTTTGTCCAGGTAACCAGACTCACTGGAACAAAATCTAACAAGAATTTGTACCATATTTCCTCAAACTTTCACTTCACTGTGGGAGGCCTGTTTTACCACGTTCAAATTATCAACAGACTTTAAATCACCATGATATCACTAAACAAATACTGAAGAAAGGTGTTCAAGCAGACTGTGTAAACATGCCATGATAGACTGTAGTGTGCACAGTCTGCAAGATTTTTATCCAAAGTAATGGTAATGATGGCTTTAAAATTCGAAATTAGAAGATTTTAAATTAGATCGATTCCCCAAAAAGGAGAGTATTTTTTTATCAAAAGAAAGGGAGAACAGATTGAAATTTTTAAAAAGGACACCGGAGACAACAAAACCAATGTAAAGGTAATGTCACCCTGGGCCTTAGACATTACATCATTCCAAGTCCACAGTCGAGGCAAATTAAGTAACAAGTGCAAAGGTTGTATTTGTTCTCTTAAACAACCCTGGCTAACATTCCCTCTGTACCTAGCAACACTGGAGTGATGACATTATCCCATGAAGGAGAGAAGAACATGAACTACAATAGCTAGTTAAATTTTCTGCCTTTTCTTTTTTTATACATCAGCTGACTCAAATTTATTTTAATAACAGTGAAGGTCGATTTCGTTACCCCAATTTTCGTTCATGCAAAATTTGGATCCATCCAATTTTAAATTAACCTATCTTTTACTCTACAAGGGCATTTCAATGATACTGTGATAACATATCGCCAGCTTTACAGAGAGTAATTAGTTTGAACACAGACAAAATACTGGAGATGTGGGAGGCCCACATCTCACAATGGCCTGTGCAGCAATTTGTCAAACTCCAAATATGGTTCCTTTCTGTTGCCATAAGCAGCTCTGCTGTATGAATATCTCCACATATCCAAAGCTAACCTGTACTCAAGGTAACACCCATAACTGTAGAATGAGGAATTTTGGGCCTGCAGGGGTTGCACCAGATGCATGCTGAACCAGATAGAGGATAACTTATCCTCACCCGGTACAGAAGGGTAGGCCCCTCTCCATATGGCACAGGACAAGGATATCTAATGTATCATTGACAGAGCCCCACAGCTACCCATCAACTCCATTTAAACACCAGGTGATTGTAGAATGGAAGCTGCTCATGATGTCTACATGTAAACTTGACAAGGCTACAATGATACATAGTACTAGTAGTAGTGAAAAACACACAGAATGGGCCAAATATACAGTCTTTAACATTATCTCCCTCTGGTAAACTCAATTCCAGTGGTAGCTACCAGAGCTATCTACATGTTTAAGTTTGGCACGAGACATAAAAGCCACATACACAGTAAAGTGGAAACCTCATGGTCCAAAATTGAAAATAAGCGACCTAGTCCATAAATATTTCCATTTTTCCCATGTCCTCTAGCCTCCACTAAGGCCGGGATTTGTGTCCTAGTTACATAGGCAGGGGCGACAAATTACTGGGCATGGTTTGGAATACATGATGAGCTAACATTATACATCATATGATAGGACCTGCCAAAGGTAGCCAAACACATGTCTAGAGAGCTAACAATGGTCAAATTATTCCATTCAAATCATGGAAATCGATACTCTGCGGTTGGTTTTTAATGCACTGTGTTACCATGGTAATTATATTGCTACATGTATAACAGAATAATCTGGTGATTCTGGTCAAGTAAAATCTCTTTTGAGTTGACAATTCCCTACATTCAGAACACTTTGTTCATGTTAACTTTGAAAGGATTCAGTTTCCCAGAGGTAAGGAGATTACCACATTTCATTACACCTGTCCCTTCACTGCAGGCCAACAGGGAAATGTTCCCACTCTTAATCCCCTACAGTATGGAGATTATCACGTTTCATCACAGCACTAGACCACTAGCCACTAGGGACATGTATCCACTGGTCAGAACTTATCTCTGGTCCTGCTGGTCCTGAAGCATATAATCGTATTGGATTATTTCCCATGTTTAACCAATAAGATTCCATGGTCCAGATTTATTCTAGAGCAATCTCTTCATAACTTATAGGTTAGAAATATTTTTGAGGTGTATCTAAGTATGTGAACATAGATGTGTGTTTTCATGTGCGAATACATATGCTTATTCTGTATTTCAATAGGTGAGGAAAAAAGTAAGAAGCAAGACCTATTGGAATGCCATTTCATATGGACTAGATATGAGAGCAATCAATTTTTGATGTTCATTAGGGTTATTTCTTTACCATGTTACAGTGATCAATGCAGAATTGGTTCAGCCTAGTCTATAAAAATTCCAGGGCAAATATTGATTTTTCATCACCACATTCCAGATATTCCAAAGGGGTGATATATGAAAACTCATTTCTGTGGTCTTCCATGCATGCATTCTTCTGGTTGGCCACTATTTACCATTTTAGGAGAATGCAATATACCAGGGAACCCCAAACCCAGTGAACCATGCAGCTATCCTAGAATGTCACTGGCAGAATATATCTAGTGCAGGGCCCCTTTAAAGTTTAACTGCCAAGCCGGATGTCATTTTTTCCAGAACATTTGTATGCCATGAGCATGTTTCCGTTTGACCTTAACACACCCCATAGGGAAATGATTCTAGTAATAGTTTTTACAGGGCACATGTACTGCCTCAACTGAGTCAACTCATGTTGGGAAGTGAGGGCCTCCCTGTTCCCTTCCCAGAAATTGGGGCCAACTTTAGCATCTGTTAACTTATGCTGTGGGTCCAAGTGAGGTCGATATTTCAACTCCAGATGGCACAACCTGACCCACATTATATATACACATAATTAATTAGAGAACCTCTGCCAACAGCTAACAATGTTGTTGTTACCCACATTTTCAGTAACCACATATTGGAAAACCTGCCAACAGTAAGCACACGACCAGAGGTCAGAGGTGACCTTTCTTGGCTTGTATTGTCAGTGGAAGGCTTTTCAGCACCAAGGCTGGTAGTCTGGGCCCCACTGCTGGGTCATTTCAGCATCATTGACACGCCCCATGGAGCTACTAACAACACTCTCATTATACAGCCTGGGAATGCAATATGAATCTAGATATGTTTGCAAGTCAAAAAAAATTAATGATTGATTGATCATGTTACATGTGCCTTTCACTTCTATTTTTAGGACCATTTTACAGACAATCAGGGCCACTATGGAATAACCCTTAGCCAACTGAATAGTGTATGGAAACCTTCCAGACACTATATCAGGAGTGCTTATATAAACCATTTCTATTTTCTATTCTATGTGCACTAGTTCCCATACATTCAACCTTTCAGGAATGCTTGATGAATCCTATTTTCATTCCAACATCACTTTTAAACCAGTTGCAAATCTTTTGAGATTGGGTGATTCATTTCATGCATATTTGGTGTCAATACCAACACAGAAAGACTTCAATCAAGCTTGGCATTACACTGCAGCAACTGAATAACATGTTTAAACATGCCTGTGATAAAAATAGTGAGGTTATGTTGTCTGGCAGGGGCTGCCCAACTGGTCCTGGGGCCAGCTAAGCTTACTTCAGTCAAACTGACAAAGCTGTTAATCACAGAGGCAGACTAGAGGTCTCAGGGGTTGATATCAGGCATAGCTGTGGTGGAAATACCAAGATAACCAACCATGTGAGTTTGGGTGTACAGAATGTATCGTGGATGCACATACTTGGATGTTTTACGCAGCCTTGTTACTGATCTAATGTTTTCCATTGATTGCCAGCTTCTAGTGACTGATGGTGCCTCACTAAAAACGTAGAGCAGCTGCCTAGTACCAGACATGTGAACACCCAGAGGCCCTTTGGCCTTAAGAGGGGCTGAAGTTCCTAAGGCAGCTTATGTTGCCTCATGGGCAGGAGATGGGCTGTATAGAACCATCTATAGCAAGATAGTCCATCTAGGGTACAAGGAATGGTTCAAAGCAGGCTAAAATCAATACCTAACACAAACTGAGGATTTCAATTTTCTCATAAATCTCAGACTGGCTTCTTGGAGCAGATGCAGCATAGAGTGTTAAGTTCTGAAGGATTTTTCCTATCATGAACACATATGATATATATTTATAATGAAAGTTTTAATCTCATGCAGTTTTCTGCAAGTAGGTTCAATATCTTCTTAAATACATGTCATTTGATCAATACTAGGCTAATGAGGCTATTTCTTTTTGGTTAATAAATGGCTTATACATGTCCACATTCCGACCATGTTATATTGTTGGCTCTCACACACTGTAGAAAGTAGTAATTAATTGAGTCATGCTCTGAATAAGAATACGACCTCTAATAACATATTCTACAAAATCTGGTCTTGTGCAAAACCTTCCTCTAAGAGGCTCACCATTTGTTATTTTCAAGATGTGTTCTATGTTGTAATTGTATGATTATAACAATTTTTCACAAACAGCACTAAATTTCATGTGTGTAGCCCTGTTAGTGCCATGCAAGTCTTAAGCATCTTTATCAACTGATCAAAATGCTCTGGGCTAACTAAACATTACTACCATTCTTGTCAGGGGCTAGTCAATGATGGAGGTAATTATATGGCATTCATGCAGAGTTGAGGCTGAGCCAAGACCTGTAATTGACAGACCGTGCTCCCCACTCCAACCCCTACAAACCTCTATTGATTAAATAACATCAGCACTGAGATAGAGAGGCACAGCGAGGGTTGGAGGGTGTGGAAAGAGCCTCGTATTGTCCTTGTAAAACATTTTTTTTTCTCCGCAAGCAATGCAAACCATCAATCCAGCCTTGCTAATGCCAGGGACAAATTCCATTTCAGATCAGTTTTTGGTTCTGAAGTTCCCCTCAACTTATCTTTGTCAATTTCTCACATTCATTACTCTGTACATACACATACATGCATGTTGGCATAATGTACAGTGGTCAGTGGACATTAATGATTAAATGTTCCTTCATTCATTTAAAAATGTAAGTTATGTAACTGAACAAGTTCAGCGCCATAGTTCTCCCTATTTTCATGCTGTGCTGAGGAAAGGTGGTACATTATATTGTTGGTTATCTTATCCAGTATCCTCCTGTACTCAGAATGGACCCATGAGAGGTAACCTCTGCACTAGACCTCCAGGAAAACCACTTATCACCAACAATAGAGTTTTCTGTATTGATTTATCAGCAGAGAACAGCATGAAGTCAATCTTCAGCAGTGGATCTGGACTCTGAAATACATTTTCTGTCCCATTGATCAATGCAGACCACTGATCAATGGGACAGAAAATGATTGCCAAGTCTTGGCAATCATATTGACTTGTTCTGTATTCTTTTAAAAAGTCCCCACACTATGAAATTGGCTAGACTTCTGCAGGCTACAGGTCAGTCACCAATTTGACTGTTCTGTGTGGCTATGTGACAATATTTTAAAGCCATGTTACAAAAGTGTCATGGGATGGGACCGTGCTTCAGCCTAAGAGAAATATTACCCTATCCTAAAAAAGGAACTGAAAATATGCTTTAATCCAACAAAACTGCAGCGTTAACCCGCTTCCTCTAAAGCTGTCTACATTAGTGGTAAAATGCCAGCCACAGCTAGTAAAACCCGTCAGAGCCTCACACCAAATTTGTGTGGATCACTCCACAGTGGAGCCCAATATTGATTACCCCAGCATTACAAACCAGCCTGACTGAATTCCAAGCCTGCGCCTGCAGCATAAGATATTCATGTCTATGTATAGCTCCAAACCAGAATTCATGCATATCGAATTCAAACACAGCTCCATGAAAACAACACTGAATCAACTGTGTACTTTTTATGGTGCCCAATTCAAATTGCCAAGTTGAACATATTTTTTTCATACCGGCAACACTAAACAGTTTTGAAAGTACAAAATGTACTGACAGAATAATTATTACTTTTACATCTTGTGACTTCCTTGTGAGTTCCTGTCATGTGCTCTCCCACGAGCTGTCATGATGGACATTACAAATATTATGTCGTTGAACTGGCGAGACTTTATTCAAGTCCTGCTGTAATTTCTAGCCAGTGACAACTCCAGCTGTGGAGAGTGAGCTCTAATGACTGGCGTTTCCATCACCAGCTCAGCTCAGCTGACTCCCCTGACAGGGAGCAGCTGGCATTATCCAGAAAGGTACTGATGGAAAAAATACAGGGAGTAGGCTGAAGTATTCTAAGACTTTGAAGCCTGTACATTATGTCAAAAGATGGAATCCTAAATACAAATGTTCCCATCCTGAAAGTTTGGGGTGAACAACTCTCTATAATTATATATAGCCAATGCCATGGTGCACCGGTGGCAAACAAACCTGAAGGAATTTTGGCAATGACCCCTGCAATGGACATGAATCTTATGGAATGTACTCCACCAAACAAAATGGAACAATTTAAAATAGCTTAGGAACATGATAGGAATGACATAAATACCCAAAGGTTTTGAGATACAAGTGGTTCATGTGTTGGCAATTTTATACATTGTACATGTGGATTGAGACAAAAAGTTTGATAATCAAAGAAAATCCAAGTCATCTTATGGTTACCATGGATATTATTTCTGCTGTACATTTTTCCTGTCTTTTATTTTGGCATTGCTCCAAGTGCTTCAGCAAAGTCACCTTCAGTTGCTGTGGTTTATCTTATCTAAGGAATGTCGTCTCCACAAACACGACATAATTTCCCTACATGCCAATTATCTCCTTCATTTGGGGCTGTCAGTGACTGGCGTTTGGTTATCAGCTCATCAGTGTTGCCATAGCAACTTTATGATGCACACCCTGCTTTGCATCAAGTATACCATCATCATCAAACAACTTATTTGTCGTAAATAACCCCACCCACCAGGAGTCTCTACAGTAGCCATTAATTCTACAAATAGGGTCCTGCTGAGAATATCATATTGCCATATAAGGAAGGAGAGTGCTGTTGTAGAGGTTCTGTAGGTATTAGAAAACCTATCTACATATCTCCCTGGCCAGCTGGTGCCTTACTGTGAAACATGCACACTAAAACCTCCCTTCTCAGAAATATAACTCAAAAATCATCTCAGGTTATGAAAGTTTGAGGCAGAAATTTACACCAGTGGAGAAAGTGTGCATACACATTGATTTCATCTACTGAATCTCTAAAAGCCTTGAGCTCCAAGCAATTAGTTCCTTTGCTTGGTTTTGACTAGATACGAAGAAAATAGAAGTACCTTTGTATGAACTTAAGATATGGCTGCTCTCAACAAGAGAGATCCCGCCACATTAGACTTTTTTGGAAGTCCAACAACCAAATAAAAGACAACTTGCCTCCACATTACCAGTATGTTTCCACTTCTGATTTACTATTTTCAGTAATGATATTCCAAAACTCTAGTGGCATGAAAGCTGAAGGATTCAAGCTTTTTCAGCTATGCATACATATATTTTGGATTGAATATGATAATTTGGGTCAGCTTCCCCAACCAAATGAATTACAAGTGAGGCACCAGGGGTTTTCCAAAGGCAGGGTTTTGTGCCACTTGGCGTTGTCAATCAATTCAATTACAGTCTGTGGTAAAACAACACCTGTCACCCTCCAAGACTGGTCTGTCAGGGCCAGGAGTCTGTACTGTAGTTTAACTTCTATCTACAGGCCATTCACAGTACTACTTCTATGTCAGGAGCAGCTGCCTTTGATGCACTAGTATCTTCTGTGCTTAAATACACCACATGCCAGTCTTGTCAAGCTTTGATACTTGCCATGATGCTTTTTTAAAATCTATATTAGCAGACCCCTACTGCCTGCAACCATGCATTACCTAGTATTTTGTGGCAACTTGCAGACCCATGACACAACATTTCTATATATAGACTGTATCTTGCTCTTGTTCTACCAAGGAGCTCCTTGGTTCTACACTGATGTGTTATGGAAGAGAACTGGTGGAACAGTCTTGAGAATCTCCACAGCAGCTGCTAGGCCTACCAGCTGCCCTCTACCTGATTGGTCCAATATGTCAAATACATGTTCATGGCACTTGACCAAAAAATAGTGATTTCCATGGTGGCCAAGTAGGTCAGCCAAACTTGTGAATAAAAAATCCTGCCTAAATCCAGCTTTATGACCTCTTTACCCCTCTCTGACAGCAGCGCCCTGGAGACAGCCCTGGCCCCAACATATATAATGTTTCACGGGATGAATTTCCCCCAAACTTTGGCAGACCAATCTTTCAGTTCAATCCTCTCCAAGTGGAGTAGATTGCCTGGCAACAGACCCACACAGTGACGTCAACGCACTAACCTTGAAAGGTTGCCTGTACTCAGAGTGATGGGTGATCCAATGATCAAGCTCTTTCAGCCACTGTTACCATGGTGATAGAGAGAAAATAGCAATTCTATCTTACCTAGGATGGATTATCTTACCTAGGACAGATAATGCTCCTCATGTGACATGCATTTCATAGAACCTGCCACCAAATCAGATTTACAAATGGAAGTAAATGACTTCCACTGACTGACTGATAGTAATGGTGTAGTATGCAGTGTATGTGGCTATGTCACAATAATCATATCAGTGGGGACCTTCTGCCATAATCTGATTTTATCTTTCAGCTGAGCTTCCCTTGAAGTTCAAGATAAATTTTGCCAACGTGTCTGATTGATACTGTTGGCCTAAATCAAACATTTTAGAGAAATAAGTTTAAAACTGTAACCTAGTATGGGCAACAAAACCCTTAATAAAGGTCACTTTCTATAATTAAAAAAAAAAACAAATTAATAAACAGCCAATGATCCTTGCATGCTTTGAGGCTCAGCAGCAAAAATAGTAACAATACTGATGACAAGCAGTTTGCTGCATTCCTGCATAGCAAAAGCAGCTAACATTGCTGTTTCTCCAGGCGGCCTGTCCTGTAGCATAACTATGTCAGGGAACCAGGGGATAGGGATCATGTTGCTCCCAGAATACATGGAAGTTAAAACCTGATACAGCAGGGGCCTTTCTATATCAGAAATGCTTCATCAGCAGTGAATTTAGCTTGAATATTAGATATAAATGTCATCTGAAAATATCAATGCAACTTAGCCCACTTTCCAATGGCTTGTAATATATAATATAATCAAGAGCAGAAAATAGAAATATTGCTCTCCATCTAGCAACAGAATGTTTCAGTTCATATCAACAGAAGATGCAGAATCAAACTTGCAAGGAGGTATACAAAATGACACAAAATCAGAGGGGTGCAGAAAAAACAGTGATAATGTAAAAATGATGCACTAAAAGCAAGCTTTAGACATGAACCCATCTGCAGAAAAAGACACGTTCGGTTTGAAAATGTCCTTGGACCATGGTGTTGCTAAAGAAAAGCACTGCAGGTCAGACTAGATGAGACATTTGAAATATCCCTGGTATGGATGCAGGAAAAAGGCAAGCCAAGTAGGCCAGATTTTATTTAGAATGCGGTACACGCGCCAAGCCGCACCATACACCGGCCGGCTCAAGCCTCCATTGCCCAGGATTTGGACTCTTTGTCCTTTTCGACATAATTAGTTCGCCGGGACAACACTCTCAAACAAATACCAGCTGTCAAAAGAACGATTTGCAGTTTGGTGCGTAACACAAGAAGCTATGTTGCCTTGTTGCGTAGCTACCAGTAAAATGGTCCGTTACCTGACACTCTATGGAACCAGTTCTACCATTTCGACTAGGCGCCCTGCCCTATCCCAAAGGCTTGCATTTTGAAAAGGCCGAGTTTGCAACCTTGGTTGCCTGATCTAGGGATAACATGTCTTAAGACCAGTAAATGTACTATGATGAACAATGTGTAGGTTTCCGCTAAAACGGGTCGCTGCGAAACTGCTCCTCCCCCTTACAGTGTTCTTTACAACAACGCAAGGTCATTTTTAGATCGGGTAAGGTCCTACAAAAGCCCTGTTGTTTTAATGGCGAATACAACATCTACTAATGCAATACGAGATGGAAGCACATTGATTTACGTTCTCCTAGCACACTGAAACAAAATTTAAGGGAAGTCTAGTACCTGGTAGCACTGGAGCCTCTGAATCGGTTGCTTGGAAAGCCGCCAGTGAAGAAATCTGGACTGACAGAGAATAAATAGGCCGATTGTGCACGTGACAAGGAAATCCTGTGCTGTGATTGGTCGATTACAAAAGACAGCGTTGGAAGTTTCCTTATATGGTAGTGGGCCGGACGGCGTTCACATAGGTCGCATGTTTGAGCGGGACGTTTACGACATATCGTCTGTTTTCCGGCAACAGTTTTGCGACATATTTCTGCCATCATACGTGACTGTTCTTGCGCACATCTCTCAAAATGGCTGCGCCCTGGTGCTGGTTTCGAGTAGCCTGGGTGCCATCCCCAGTAGTATATTCGCAAACTCTATAACTGGGTCTGGACTTGCACACATATGTAGCGTCTGGAGTCTAAATATTCGTTCAGATTTTGAACGAGCGCGCTGATTGGTCCTACTCGTCTAAGCCCTTTTTGGGGTATGTACATATTAGGTAAGGGCTGTTCGGACGTCCGAACGGCGACGTTAGCGTCCGTTCGAACGTCCGAACGCCTTATCATCAACATGTCCGACGGCGAACCGAACGCTAAAGCGCACATGATATAGCCGTAGTCAGTCTTTCCGCGATAAATCATCAACATGGCTGACGCACAAGCCGCTCAGCTCACGGAGGTTGATGTTGACCTCGCAATCACGTCCGTTTTGGACGATTTAGACTGAATATCGTCGCTCAAAAATGAGCAAAAAGATGCATTGAATAATTTCGTTCGTGATGTTTTGGGCGTCCTACCGGTAAAAAAAAAGAACGCACCGAGAAAAGGAACACTCGCGCGTAGATCTGTGTTTACAAAACAACAAACATCACTTGAATAATGCAGGCGCGCCATTGGCCGTCGCCTCTGAGGCTCAGCCAATCAAATGAAGCCCCGCTGCTCGGGCTAGCTCATTACGTGACGTCATGACCAATCGTTTTATATGTGTGCAAGTCCAGACCCAGTTATAGAGTTTGCGAATATACTACTGGGGATGGTACCCAGGCTAGGTTTCGAGACGTGTGAGGGGGAAAATTTGTGCAAGTGTTTTGAAGATTTTGCGTGGCTTTCTTTAATGATCAGGTGATTTAGGGGAAGTGTACTATATCACAGCAGATTTGGCAGTCAAAAACCTGCATTGGGAAGACGATCTTTTGTGTGTTTTGGTCGATGTGAACGAACTGAACCAGAACCGGCTGTACAGCATCAACATAATTTTTGTCAACTCAGCTGTGCGTCTCAACATCAATAATAGATTCATGCGATGACTGACAGTTTGCGAATTCTTACAAATACATCAGTACCAAACAGGGTTGTAAAAAGTGCTTCAAAAATGAGTTTCGTAAGGTACAAGGAGAGGGTAGAGGAAGGGGACGTCGTCATCATTTATTTGACACACGAGTCCATG
>NW_017803843.1:1321824-1346296 GCF_001625305.1 Branchiostoma belcheri | reverse complement strand
CTGACAGAGAATAAATAGGCCGATTGTGCACGTGACAAGGAAATCCTGTGCTGTGATTGGTCGATTAACAAAAGACAGCGTTGGAAGTTTCCTTATATGGTAGTGGGCCGGACGGCGTTCACATAGGTCGCATGTTTGAGCGGGACGTTTACGACATATCGTCTGTTTTCCGGCAACAGTTTTGCGACATATTTCTGCCATCATACGTGACTGTTCTTGCGCACATCTCTCAAAATGGCTGCGCCCTGGTGCTGGTTTCGAGACGTGTGAGGGGGAAAATTTGTGCAAGTGTTTTGAAGATTTTGCGTGGCTTTCTTTAATGATCAGGTGATTTAGGGGAAGTGTACTATATCACAGCAGATTTGGCAGTCAAAAACCTGCATTGGGAAGACGATCTTTTGTGTGTTTTGGTCGATGTGAACGAACTGAACCAGAACCGGCTGTACAGCATCAACATAATTTTGTCAACTCAGCTGTGCGTCTCAACATCAATAATAGATTCATGCGATGACTGACAGTTTGCGAATTCTTACAAATACATCAGTACCAAACAGGGTTGTAAAAAGTGCTTCAAAAATGAGTTTCGTAAGGTACAAGGAGAGGGTAGAGGAAGGGGACGTCGTCATCATTTATTTGACACACGAGTCCATGTTCCCCTTGACACTGGAAGGCGGTCGCATCTTCCAAACGCGTTTCGGGGCCCTCAGACATTCCGACATCATCGGCAAGCGTTTTGGCTCCAAGATTCTGTGTGGAGGGGGAAGAGGGTACGTGTATGCCTTACACCCTACTCCTGAACTGTGGACCCTGACTCTGCCTCATCGGACACAGATTGTCTACACCACTGACATAAGTATGCTGACTCTTCAACTTGATCTAAAACCAGGATCGGTCGTCGTGGAGTCAGGTAATTACCAGAATATGAAGGTCGTACACCTGGCAGCAGTGGTGATTGCATTATAAAATCATTCATATTTTCTCACACCCAGCCATGACCCATAATTATAGTTACACCACCACATCTGTTGTCGCCCTCCCCCCTCCGGCTTGTTGACAGGTCAGTGAACTGTGTCAGACACAGATGATGTCACCCCTCTGCTACATCCTCTACAGACACCTGAGGCATACTGTCATAGGCAATTTTACCCGTTTAATACATATTTCATTTCTAGACATGTTGCAGGGATGGAAATAACTGTCTGTAAAGCTGCACTTAGCCAAGCACTTCATCTTTCGATGGATTCTGGTCCTATTTAGAGTGTCATAAAATATGATATACATGACCAAGGAGGGTTTGAACCCCATTCGTGATGAACATGCAATAAAAACAAGTTTCATATCAGGGTCATGGATATGACATACGCCATGATGTCACTCAGAACAGCTGTCTATATTGTAGAAGAACTGTGATATGCATATGTAGTGTCTGAGAGTGTCTAATGGATAGGTGATACTCGATGAGGTATGTATTGCTGCCTGCAAATAAGTGTATCTTTAGAGTAATCGTCAAATGCTAGATGTACCCTGTATTTATCACTGGAGATCTTGAAACACTATTCTGTTACATATTCGTATCACAAATAAGTACAACCATTGTACAAGTATTAGATAATCTTACAGACAGACTGGAAGCCTGCTGTCATGTCAGGGTGTTTGAAGCAGGATGAATGAACTGCCCCCACATTAATCAATCTGTTGTCTCAGCTGTTCCCTCTGTTCTACAGTAGCCCCTACCCTCAAAATAGCATCACCCCTGGGTAGCACCAATGGCTGGCTTGGCAGCTCCCATGTGGTTCATACATGAGTGCAAACGTGGATAAATTCCACTCAAGAAATTTGAAATCCAGTGGGAGTCATCTTTTAAAAGTTCATCATTGATCAATAACTTTATCTGACTTTGTCAGCTATAAGTCAAAGTATAAATCAAATGTCTGACAAGTTACAGTCTGGCAGTAGGCAAGATGATTCAACAATTTTTGTCATTGACATACTTGGCATCATTCCATGTAATACATCACAGCAGTGAAGCTCCTTGAACTCTTTTTGCTTTGTCTAGGATTTGCTGGCTTGAGTTATAGGTTAGTATTGTGAAGTTCACATGCCAGCCATTGAATAGGGAGTCACATGCAATGCCTGACTAGATCATGTATCTGCCCTTGAGACTTTGACCAGGCTGTTTCAAAGCCTGTATGCTCAGCAGCAGACATGTTTGTTGTGGTGATCTGTCAACTCTTAAAAGCTTTGAATCATGAGAAGATGCCAATTTTTGTTTTTGTTTTTTTTGTTGTTTTTTTGTTTTAACTCAATCCCAAACATTATGATACAGATCTTGTTAGTGAGGGAAGACAGTGGCATGATAATTATTGACTCCTTGCTCCTTTGCCACCTGGAGCAAGGAATATGATGAATTATTTTAAAGAATCTACATGTATATGAACTGCACTAGAATGAGCTCATATTTAAGTTTAATACATGGCATTTGAAGGATCATTGGAACTGTAATATCTTGTTTATTGTCCTAGGAACTGGCAGTGGATCTGTGTCACACGCTGTTATTCGTACCATCGCTCCCACCGGACACCTCTATACCTTCGAGTTCCACCAACAGCGTGCAGAGAAAGCCCGGGAAGAATTTGCAGATCACGGGCTCAGCAACCTTGTGACAGTGACACACAGAAATGTGTGTACGGATGGGTTTGGGCTGTCTGACGTGGCTGATGCTGTGTTTCTGGACCTGCCGTCCCCCTGGGAAGCAGTGGTCTCAGCAAAACTGGCTCTAAAGAAAGCAGGTTTGTATCCTAGTTATGCTGAAGGTATGGCATGCCTGGGCTGTGTGTACAGCTGTGCATGTCTAGTTATCCTACCCTCTCTTTCACTAATGTCTCTCCATTAAAATGTAAACTACTTTGTAATCACCCTGTCATTTTTTGGATGGCAGGGTGTTGATGTTAATTATCCTTTACTTATGCTTCTATTCTGCAGGAGTCTATGTAGTAGTGAAGATGGTATAGTGGTAATGACGTGACATCATCTGTCATATGATCTTTGAATGGATATCAAAATGTAGACATCAAAACCATCAGTGGTTTCTCCTGTTCCCAAACTTACTGGAATAGATATGGTTGGTCCTAGCTATATGAGAAAGCACTGAAGATGGAATAGTGCATAATAAATACAACGTTATAGAATGATGAAAGGTGAGGACAGGGTCAAAGTGAAATAACCTTGCAAGATTATACTAAATAACTGAAAATTTTGCATTATTGACAGGATCATCCTGTCATGTCAATAGTGCATTTTCTTCTGTTATTGACAGAATGGTCCTGTCAGTAGTGCAAAATTCTTCACTATTGACAGGAAAAATCCTGTAAAAAATTCTTTTATTGACAGGATAATCATTCAAGTTTTAAACGAGCCAAATTCAGCTTATTATGACATGAAACCCAAGTATGAAAGGATTTAGGGCCTTAGGATACTTCTGATAATATCGCATAAATGTTCTATTTTACTTTACATCAAGATGCTTGCTCCAAATGCAGTGAGTTCAAAACATAAGTCTAACAAGGTCAAACGTCCCACCAGTGTATGGTGGCATCAGGTAGCGAGAATGCCATAGCAGGCCCGCCGGAAGAAGAGGTACCAGAAGAGGACGATCCTGTCAATAGTGGGAAAATTTGTACTATTGACAGGATGGTCCTGTCAATAGCCTTAGTCTTTTCTGTTACTGACAGCATTATCCTGTTAATAGCTATTCCCAACTAAGAAGCATCTTATGATGTAGCTTACTTGCTGCGAACTTATGTCTGTATCCCTGTGGTGCAGGTGGGAGACTGTGTTCCTTCTCACCATGTGTGGAGCAGATACAGCGCACCTGTGACAAGCTGCGCAGCCACGGATTCTGTGACATCACCACAATGGAATGCCTATTGCGAACATTTGATGTCCGGACCATTGCCCTCCCTGAGCCGGACCTCGGATCACCTGACACATGCGTACAGACTCAGTCGGAAGGAAGTGAAACAGCACAGAACTTTACATTTAAGTCTGCTGTTCCACCTAAGGACATGCCAGGTCATACAGGATTCCTCACATTTGCTACCTTGTATCCACAAGTGGAGACGTCATAGCAACTTTTCACTGAGGTAACAACAGCTTTACCCTACTAGACTGTACCCAGTACCAAAGTATGTACAGTGACATGGATTCAGTTCAAAAGGGCTTTTTTGTTACCAATATTTTAAAAAGTAAAACTCCTTTGTGCCATAAGGAGGCCTGTATTATTTGGTTATCAACATTCTAATTTCTGGGCATGATATAAATCAAGCACCATGCAGCATCCATGTATATGTAGTAGGAAAAATCAGAACATGGTCTTAAGCATTGGCAAGCGACTTTGTATTTGCTGGTGAATGATTGCCACCTAGCAAAAGGTAGGCAAACTGCAGCTATTAACAAGTACAAATAAAAAACATGCAGTGAGTAGGTCATAACTTTCACCTACCTATATAACAGCACTGTACCAGGGGTATTTCTTATTGTTTTGGGGCGTGTTACAACCTCGTTACACCAGATCGTGGTTCTGGACAGGTCCCTCTTGCTCTGAGCAGTTGAACCATGCCAAACAGCTACATTTGATATTGCGCACAGGGAGCCCACTTTTGTGGGAAAGCTTGATGAGGACCTGACACAAGGACTAGTTTCAATGCATGATTGATACATGCAAACATAGTTATGGCAGATAGAACTCTGGTCTGTCTAGCTTCATGTGATCTTAGGCTGGTAGTCTTTATTTGCTCAATGTTTATGTATTGTATGTTACAGGCCTTACTAATGGTAACCTCTCAAAGTTCACCACACCAACTGAAAACTAACAGCCAACACTTCCATCATCAGCCATCCAGGGTCCTTTTAATCATGGGTTGGACGCAGGACACAATAGCAGGCCAGACAGAGCCATTGATACCAAGTTGACAAGTTTTATTTCTTCCATGTAGAGATTGTACAGAAGTCTGGAATGTATGTTGTTAGCCTGTCATGGTAAGAACCAGGCTTCCTGGCTTCTCATTAAGTCAGAGACTGTACAGCCCTTACTGTAACACAGGGCATACCAGCATTTTAGCCTTACAAATGTACAAATGTCTTCAGTATAACAATATTCACCACTAGTCAGTACTGTCTTGTGTAGTGTGTACCAAAGTCTTACTAACTTCTAAGAACTTCTTAAGTCATGTCAGTAACTTACTTAATTTCACAGGTGGCATACCGTGCTTTGTCTTTTTCAACTTTGCTTCTCAACAGCAAGTCAAATATCCTGGCCTAGTAGGCAACAAGCACGAGCTCTAATACTCAGTAGTGCCATGTTGTCTTGATATTGATGGACCAATTACATTTCTTGGTTCTCACACAAATGTTAAAAATGATAAAAACAGGCCAGATGTAAGATGTCATGTTGTATATCAAAAGGTACAAGATACATTTACTTTTTTTCCCCTTTTTTAGGACTTATTTTCAAGCACTTCTACATAATTTGTATGTGTAAAAGCCAAGAGAACCAAAGAAACAATTGGTATAGTCTGTGCAGCCTACTTTATCTACATGATAAAATCACCATGCTAGCATTCACAGTCATTATCCATGCCTTGTCAGAGCTCACTTCTAGACCGTCTACAGAAAGAGTTGATATTCTGGGCCAACCAAAATCCTTGTCATGTCATATCATACAGCAAATTACACTTAATTTGGCCTTACTGTCACAATATACTAATATCTCACCACAGCACCATGACATTATGACTTACACAAAATAACCTTTGGAAGGTATTGAAGATTTGGTATCAAAATATATTAAATTTTGCTTCACAGATACTTACATTTACTGAAACATCCATGTTTTTCTATACAGATTATAGTATATAATTCTCTTCCAATCTCATGATTACCTCATACACATTTACAAGACTTGCACAGATATTAGAAATGTCATATCTTTACAGGATGTCTATAATGCACATATCAATGTGAATCCTGAGGGGATTTTGAGCAGTAGTTGAATGTTTAATAACATTTGGTAGTCTTGGCCTATCAACTCTTGTTTTCCCATATGTTGGCACAGACCTACATTGGATATAGCATTCCTTGCAGCCATATTCAGCCCCAACTCCCCAGGGTTTACCTTGACAAGTACAAAATACAACTATAGCCATGGGACCCAGCCCAAAGTAAAATTTCCAATTTTCAACTAATCATTAGGCTCTGCCTAAAACATAGAACAATATAGAATCTGAAATTTTGTACAAAAATAACAGCACAATGACATACTTGGAATGCAAACATTAGTACAATACAAGTTTCCTTGATACAGAAAGGATTACAGTTTTCACAACCAAAGGGTATAGTTACATCAGTCACTTAAAGTTAATGGTGCTACTGGGACACCTGTGCAGATACTTCCAGGTACCGTGAATTTGTGTAAGTAGAAATGTTATTCAACCTGTAGCACTCTAAGGGTGCCAGATGACACCAAGTTGCTCTGATGCACAAGTACAGGAGTTGATATATGATTTAATAAACCAAAATGTCAAAATGCATGAATACAACAGAGATTAAAACTTTGCACCTTTGTTGAATTTTTGTGGTTTAGCACCCATTAAGTTTCACTTGGTTAGTGGCACTGGTCATGGCGGCTGCATGTATGAGTACTGCTAGTGCTTAAGTCCTACAGTAACTTTATTATCCAAATGGTGTTGACTTTTATGCTTGGCACATACTTGTATTGTGATAACAATACCTTTCAGTATGTAACACTACCATCAAAACTTGTACCAACATGATGAACATCTCAAAAATCTAACATAGCATCTGTACTCAATGATACAATTTACAAATCATAGACAAAATCATTTGTCACATACAATAGACATTGAACTTGACACAATATATTTGTACTGTGATTGATCCACATGGTCCAGCCATGGTTGTGATGATAGTGGGCCTGACCAGCAGGGCCCTATACGTTGTTTCTACTAATTCACTGGAACTCGAGACTGAATCACTTTGAATCCTTGTCATCCCAGCAACTGTAGGAAAACAAAGGAGTAAACAGTCCTAAGTACACGTTGTATGTCTGGTGTTAGGAATCATGTGAACCAGGTTAACTCTACATAACTATAACTTGCTACCAAATTAATGACTATGTAATGAATTTGTATGAACTTTGTCACAAAAATGACTTTCTGAACTTGTTTTACTGAGCTTCAAGTAACTTTGTACTGACTATGCACAATGGAGAATTTGGTGTGTGATTGTTAAATCATGCATCCCCACCCATTTTTTTTTTTGCTAATTGATAGCAAAAGATACCAACAGTCCTTGCAAAAAGAGAAACAAAGGTCTTTCACAAGAATACTTACTGGCTAGAATTGTTGCTTCCTCCTCTGCCATGGAACTGTTGGCCATGTGTTGCCTTGTCTATGTCGGGTGCTGTACCTTCCAACAACTCCTCAAAGAAGCTGGTGTCATCAGGCATGGAGGCTGCTGCCTGCAAGCGTGACAGATCACTCATGGACGGGACGCGAGCTCGCGGACTTTCGTGCTCTCGTCTATGTGGGGCAGGGAGCCAGTTACGTGTGGAGGATGATTCACTTGGGGGCTTCCTCTCTGCAGACTCCTTGTCTTTGGTGGAGGAGTCTAGTTCATCTTCCTGGATGGGTGAGAGACTGCTCATATCCACGGCCGTGTAGATGGTCTGGAGCATGTTGGGGTCCATCGCCTTGACAAGATTTGTGACAGTGTTCTCAATGTCATTCCATGTGACTTCATCCAAAGCTGTCCCCATCTTAACGGATAGCTTTTTTGAGGGGTTGCAGGTGGGATCAACAACACATGAGTCCTGCTTGCTCATCATAGCCTCGTGTTTGCTGTAGTACAACTGACTGTTCTCAGAAGTATCCTCCTGCTTGGAACAGTGAGCAAGTTTGGAAACGAGGCTGTTTTTTGAATCATTGTCTTTGTCTGGAGTGTCAAATGTGAAGGTCATTGACACCTCATCATCGGAAAAGTCGTTCAGACTCTGTGGAGATGTGCTGGTGGAGTCGGGAGTCAGGACACACTCTGGGATCGGCAAGACTTCTGTTTTTGCCGGGGGACCTTCATTCTCGAGGAACACGTGACAGGAGTGACTGGTTGGTGTGTCTGGAGTCGGGGGCATGTTGTGGATCCACTGTGGCACCAGTTTACTCCCTGAGTCTTCCACATCCTCCAGCTTTGTTTGGGCTGTAGGTCTGCTGGTGGTGGCAGAGGGCTTGCGTGGAGGGAGCTGGAGTGGTGTGGGGATGCACAGACCGCCGGTGGCCAGGCCAGGGGACAGGGAAACATCTGTGGTGGTCTGAGGGTCTGGGAAAAACCCTTGCAGGGAGGGCCTGCTCTGCAAGAAAGGGGTGGTTGACTCCAGGAGATTGAGAGCAGGTGGGCTGGTGTGGGAAGCCATTAGGGAGGCAAAGGATGGGATGGTGGGAGACGACCAGGCGAATCCTCTCTGGAAGGACGGGGAGGTTGCCTGGTGTTCAGTAGGGGTCGGGAGGATGCCCATCAGGAACTCCATGGTGGTGGTGGTAGTGGTGGGGCCAGGATGCTGCTTTTGCTTGGTGGTGTCACCGTACTGGCACATCCTCGGAGACTTGGGCTCATGTTTCAGAGGTAGCTCCTCCGACAGCTGGCGCTTGAGTGAACGTGGTGTCACATCCCGCTGCTCCATACTGGGGAAGCCGCTGGCCATGGTGGTGGGCTGGGTGGGGTCCGGGTAGTCAAACCCCAGGCTGGAGATAGCAGAAATGTCATCTGGGGACTCGAAACTGAACTCTGAGCTGAGACTGTGGCTGCTGTAGGGGGGCTGGCTGTACCATGACGGGCTGGGCTCTGATGGGGAGGCAGGTGGAACCTTGAGAGGGTGGAGGGTCTGCAAAGGGTCTTCCTGGTGCTGGAGGGAGGATGTGAACTGGGAGAACGAGCGACATTGTGCCTCATAGAGTGACACTTCATCTTCACTGAAATTAAGAAAAAGAGCCAAGGTTAGAATATGATGAACATTGATGTCCCCCATTACATTCAGTTAACTTCATTTGTTGCTCTAACAGTGTCTTAGTTATAATATAGGAATTAGCTTTAACTCAGTACAGAACTAGCCTGGGTACCATCCGGATTTTGGCCCCACAAAGCTTGAAAAAAATTTCCATTCCAGAGCCAAAATCTGGATAGTAGATAACAATTACAACTTACAAGATCACAAAAATTTAGGTCAAATGAAATACACGGATTAAGGTAAAAGGCATGAACTGTATGATGCAGTAAAGGCTGTTAGTTATTAAAGGCATGTTTACCTGATCACAGTGTTCATGCAGATGATGGAAAGCTCTTCAGAGTTGACATCCAGGGCTTGCAACTGCATCAGGACATGCACCCAGGCCCACCCCCCTCCCACGGTGTTCATGCGAGCAACAAACATGGTCTCACTGTCTCGACTCTGATCCAATACTGTTGGGAGGAAACAAGAAGTCAGCACAGTGCAAATCAAGAAGTGAGTGTTTTCACCTGCATGTCTTATCCTGTGATAGCTACATTAAAGCAGATTCCTTTTGTGAGTTTTGAAAGGCTACATTTATGATGAGGTATTAATCAAGTTGGAGCTACATCTTCAAGCAGATGTTGAGTATGTTGATTGAAGGTAGCACCATGCCATGAGCTAAAATGAAGATTCCAGCCTCCAGCTCAATAGACCTAGAACAGGCAACCTTGGACCTAGAGATGGCCTCAGACTTTTCAAAAGTGCTATCAGTTTAAAAGAGTCTGTCAAAAGACATCCAATTTGTTCTACAGAGCACAGTACATATGCAGTTGTACTTACAATGCTTGTGCTGCTGTCCTGCCAGCTGCAGGAAGTCTGGGTGCAGCATGCTGTACCAGGACTGTCCTGTGAGTGCTGTTCCTTCAAACCCCAGCAGGAACTGGAGACTATGGCGACAACAAGAATGAATTGTTTATTTCAGGCCCATAGTGACATACATACATGACATGGCATAAACACATCTAAAAAAACATAAATTGAAGTATGTACAGTTAAATGGGCAATCCTGCCACAAGGAGGCCCTCTTACAGTGGGCAGGTCAATCTACAGTACTGAGTACTATCACCAGAACAGGCTGGAGGGAATTAAGCCTCCAAACAAAGTAGCAGTTTGATGATGGCATTCTTTAACAAGACTTTAGAAGACTTTAACAAGCGAGAGGCAAACAAATACAATCTTCACAAATAAATCGCTGTTACTAGTACTTCTTGACTGAGACAGTAGCATTTTTAGGCCATCATGGTAGGCAACTCGTAATCTATGCATGGTTCCGGCTCTGTAGTTGGACCAAAGCTGAGCACAATGCATTGCACTACAGTGTGATATGAAGAGAATGCATTTTACCTCGGGTGAACAGTGGCCAAATTTGCGGATGAGCGAGTTTGCTTTTGTATACATGTGTCGAGTTTGTTCACGAATGGAGTCATCGTTGGAGAGGTCAGGAGTAATTTGGAAACCGAGGTAAGCAACCGAAGAAACGTAAGGCAAGGGCTTGAATGAATGTCTGTTATTCTATCAATTTATTTATTGGGTCGGCTTGCAACAGCCAGGGTTGCCAAACTAGTCATAGACTATTGTTAAGGGCTGTTAAAAAAGTCTTGACCTTTGACACCTATCCACATTTCTTGTAAATCCACAAGCCAACAAACAAATGGCAATGAAAACCTTTAAGCTTGGCAAGTATTTATATTCTATTTTAAAGCTCTGAGCTTTTAAATGTATTTGTGCATGTAAGTGGATGGTACGGTAAAAAGTACTGTTCAAAAATTCAAACGGACTGACCTATGATATTCCAAAGGTCCATTAGTGTTAGCTTACACATACACCCACTCTTCCTAGAATTGCGTCACAGTTCATTTGCCCTTCTTATGAAGGTTAAGCTTGGGTTATGTAATTGTATTGTGTAAGACTGACCTGTGCATATGCAAAGGGTGGGGCTACAAAGTCAAATCCGTTTACTTTTTGTGATTCATCCTCACATGTTATGCCAAAGGACAGTTATACTGGGTATACCATACAGATACAGATCCTTTACTGGGAATTGGGGAGCTGTTACAAAGTCACAATACGTGAATGGAACCTGCGATTAAGCAGTTCTGTAGAGAAATAATATGTGACAAGCATAAACAGACAGACTAAAAAATTTAGACAACAGTCATTTGCTTAAAAGACACATGTTAGAGGATGCACTTTTCAGCCTTCCATCAAATATGTAACATACGTATACCACAAAGAAACAAAAAAAACTTGGTCTTACCTGTCAGAAACTTCCTTGAACTTCATATCCAGTCCATGTACAGAGTGAAAGGTGTTGGTGTTGAATGTTGTAGGAAAGTCACCAAAGCTTGAGGGCACATCAATGGGCAGGCAGATGGACACAAAGATGGGGTTTGGGATCCATCCTGCTGGTGACACCTGGAAGTGCCCTCGAACATGTACGATCTGAAGAAGTAAAGTATCATTCTTGGTGAATTGCAAGATATGTTGCAAAGTACCATTGGTTAATGCAAAATATTAGTTGCTTGTGTTCCGGTTTCTCAAGATTATCTGTGATGTATTGGTATTAAGTTTTCTATACATTGTATGATTTTAAACCTCCGAGTAGTCTTCAGTACACATCAAACTTGGTACCATATGGCAATTGTACTATCTGGAACAGCCTGAACTAGAGATTTTGCCCTCACCTTGTTGTCCCCATAGTTAGTCTGGCGGCGCATGGTCCTTGAAGTCTTCATACGACAGAAGAAAGAACGTTCTGTTGTCGTCACTGTAGGACCTGTCCACAAACAGAAGTAAGAGGTGATCAGGTTTTATCACTCAGCAAAATACATTATCCTGAATTATAGGTGAACCTTCAAATTAAGAGCAGCAGAGAAAACTTCTGGTCTATCGTGTCAACTTGCCAGTGCCTATAGTGATACATTACAACATAGGTACTCTGGCCTGACCTGTAGTGGTGAAGGGTGTCTGCAGAATGTTGTTCTGGACAGTCACGTGATCTGCTGGGTCAATGATGTCATAAACAGAGTCACCCTGACTGAGCAAGTCAACCTGAAGGGACACAAAGTGAGAAAACATTGGTTCATCTAAATTCTTTTATGTGATAGAAGTCTAGTAGCTCGATGTTAAAGCAAAAACATGTGACCTAAAGACTAAAGGTGTATATTGTATTATTATTTTGATTTTACATGTTATGACTAGTTATGATGCATCAGACAGAATTATATATGCCTGTTTCTAGGTGTCATATCCATGCAGTGGTTTTAGTCACTACAGTCGAAGGTGTCACTCTTCAGATGCCATGACAGTTTAAGCTAGAAGTTACCAAGCAGTGTAAGCTATGATGACTGTCTGTCCTCACCATGGAGTGTCCGAGATGCTCGGTGACGTTCTCCGAGATGTACAGCATCTTCCCTTCCCGCGTGGTGACCAGGAGGAAACCGTGCAGACCCTGCAGCGCAGCGTGCGCCACTTCTGCTTGCCCTGGCAACAATGACTGGCTCTCCAGGACTTCTACAAAACAAAAACCAGTGTTAGTAATAATCTGCCACATGAACAACTTGGTCTACAGGATGTGATATCAGTCCAATACTGTTGAGTTAATTGGGGATGGGGTGGTGGATTATTTCTTTCCCTGTTACAAGCCCAAACTCATTCCTGTGTGGTAACTTACACAACAGTTTATTGTTTATTTGTTTTTCCTTTTTTAGCTGGCGCAATCTCAAGTTGTGTAGATGTTTTAATGGATACCTCCTCTTGATAAAGTATGAGGTGTCCACTGGAAATACCACTATGATGACCTATAAAATGAGCAACTGATTTCTGCGGTTTACATGTTATAAGAATGCCTCAGACTTGTAACCCCTCCCACGCGTATTTATCACCAAAGGTTTACTACCCTATAAACGTTTTTCACTTGAATGCGAACAAAGAAATAAAGGCATGTCCCACCTCTGGAGAAGAAGTTGCACTTGCGCATGTAGACACATGTGAGTGACATGACCTGCAGGTAGGACAGGCGGGCGCGGACAGGCTCGGCCAGGGGGAGGTGCCCGCGCAGGAGGCTGATCTCGGCATTGATCAGGTCCCGCCGCTGCTTGGAGGCTCCCTTCGTAGATCTGCAAGTAAAAACTTCGTGTTCAACTTGATGCAATGTCATCAACATGAAAGTTTACTGGAAAAGAACCGTTGTTTGCAAATTGCCAAAGTTTGATGCCTGTTCGCAAAGACTTTCGAAGCTTCCGTAACAGGTGCCTATTTCTGATCACCCCCGGCATATCAGGACTGCTGCGGTAGGGTAACCACGAGCCCGGTGTGAGCCGTGATCGCCCCAACCGCCTTTTTTTCCCTTGAAAAAAACACACACCCAAATGTGCCCATGCATATCGTACCCGTATGGTCTGTTCACCATGTCGGCTGCCAAGTGTGGCCAGGTACGATATAGGAGAGATATAACCTTCCGGTGCGGTTAACTTGCTACCTGGCTACGCCGGAAGCGCCTCCTGGAACTAGCGTCCGACACGCCCACTTTCTTCATTCTCGGAAGGAGAATGGTCTGTGAGACCGTGACATTGTCCAATGAAGTGATTGAACCTCCTTGCGTTGCCCTATCGTGAGACGATCTTAAAGTGGCTGGTGATTCATTTCTTCTCGGCACTGCTACTTGAAGTGGTGACACTAAGGCGAAATCGTGCCGAATGAAGTAGAGCACCTGTTAGGATCATTCGGGAGATTCGTGATGCGCAGTGAGACCACCGGCGAAAACACGCACAACAAGACACACCAAACAAAGCGAAAAGATGCCCAAAACAAACCTAGGCCATGGATCTGTTTAAATCTAAAATATCACATGTAGCGGATGGTATGTCTGCGTGCATATTCGATATTTTTGTACGACATCTGGCCACCTCAGAGTACAGGCGGAATATGATAGGTCAAAGTCAAACTTTATTGCATAACAATTAGCTCACCGTTATCCCGGGACTGAGTACCTAACCGGGCCGCTAAATTACACACCGTTAGACCGCACCATCACTGGAGATTAAACTCGTACCCTCCGTGCTGTTCATGCCGTTTGTTTAGATATGTTGTCGACAATGAACGGTCTAAAATATCAGATCGAAGTATTTGCACAGACACAGAGATCTGGTTACCCCGAAAGAGACGACCAAGGTTTTATATATTTGATCATTCAATGCCATGATCTTCTCCAGTACTGTACCAGCAATGAGAGGCGCGTAAAGACCGATAAAATGACCATGGCCTCCGAGATAAACAAATCGCCCCCTGAAAGTTGTTGGTACAAAGAAGTTCGTGAATCAATGAAAATTCTTGCCGCCGCCCATATGTACCTGTACTTGGAAGAGAAGAAGCAGGCGAGGAACCTGGAATGTCATGCAAACAATCTATCTTATGGAAGAGCTGGTTATAATGTTGGCTCTAGTCGATCACCATGAAAAAAACATGTCAAACGTCAAAGGTCTTCGTGTTAGAGTTATTTTCTTTCTGGGCATGGCAGTCTGTTTCATTATGAATGTTACCGTAATACATGTCAGTGTCGTGACTTGAGGCACAAATGTTTCAAATAACTACTGTCTTGGACCGTCACACTTCGTTAGAATGTATGAAAACACGCCAGTCAAATACTCCACCACAAGATTTGGACAGCCAATTCTGTGATATTGCACGATCGTACAAGTGTTTAGACAAGTCTGGATTTTCTTCAAACTTGAAAATGCGGACCGGTGCGAAGGGTAGGTCGGCTAGTCCTGGGGTGGGCCGTGACGGACCCGGACATGTACCGGTCGGATGTCTGGCTAGGCCGGAGTTGCACTTTAACTGGGGTTAATCTTTCAAGGAAAAGCCATTTTAAGTACCATAAATCAAAGAAACAAACCATTGCTCTCGAGAGAGACTACATGTAAGTATGGGGCCGCCATCTGACTGACATATACAAACTCTATATTCAAATAATCTATCTGACATTGTTCTCCTCAGGACTGACTGCGTTGATGATGCCTTTACACACTATGTTTCTTATTTATAAAGACCTACATTTGAGTTTGTGTTGGTAATGTTATAGATCGATGAGTCATTTATCGTTTTCGCAGAGCCTATAGAAAGTCAATTCAAGACAGTAAAAACCTGGGAGCAAAAACGCACAAGATCACAAACGCACAACGCCATTAGTTTATAACCTCAATTCTTGTACAGCACATCCAGTGGCCCACCTTCCTCCTTTGTAAGTATAGCATTTTCTGCTTAAGTTATCTACCGCGCGAATTCTACAAGAAGCTTTGTCATCCTTACTTTCTATTATTGAATTTCCTGCACGGGAAGCGTGGGAGAGAGATGGCAGGCAGTAACACGGACGGAATTTCAATCATTAAGAGCGCCCTCCCAACTGTTTATAACAACAAGGAAATTGAGTATGTAAGAAGTATGTTCCCTCATACCGTCGTATCGTGGAACGATTTCTTAGATATCTAAGATAGAGAGGGCCCTTTTATAAAGCAATACTGAGGTCGCTGCAGGCATACCGCTTTTGATGTCATCACTTGATTTACGTAATAGTGTGATCAACAGCTACTGCTGAGGTGTAAATATAGCAGACCGTCTACGTAAAAGAGAGCTCAGTTTAGTACAGGCGAGATCTTTTAAGGAGGGTCTGATTTACCAGACCGACAGGATCACGCTATTCGCACGTACCATTTCCCCTCCGAATACTACACTAATTCAATGAGTTCCGGGGAGCTGTAAGAATATCTACTCTCCACCATGGCCAACTCTTACGCACCACTGTCGCCTAGCACACCTAAAACCTAGATTCTAGCGGCCTGACGAAACATGGCATCTTGCGGTAGCACAGAGTATGTAATCCCTCTACCTTAGCCAGAAAAAAAGGTTCGCAGACTAAGTAAGACTGTGCGTGGGAGGGAAGCTTACCGGCAGTGCTAGCGGCTGAATTTATGAATGAACGGTAAAGGTCTATGAATGGCCGTGGTTGCTACCATACGTACGCGGAAAACGCCCGGGGCAAGCAGGGTGGGGGTGGTGGCGGCAGGTACGGGTAGCGCTCCAGGGTGATATAGGCGGGTCGCTGTTCAAACGCACTCACTCCCAACTTCACACTGCAATTTCTCGAATAAATCACAACTTTGAAATGTTGGTAATCCTGGCGCCGCTCCTTGGCTCACATATGGTAACTGTGTTGCTGTGCGAGCATGATTTTCAATATATAGTATGAAGACATGACGTAATCTGAACAATAATAGCTCTTGCTGAGCACCGATCCTGAAGTATACATTTTGCCATGAGAATGCGGAACAGGGAATGTCCTGGGAATTTCTATCCGCCTCACGTGCAGCATGACATGACCGGGAACAACGGGTCTCGTGGTTGTTACGGTACACATGGCCATACAGCCAGGCTTGAAATGGGAACTGACACAGGGTGTGTATGTGTTTTTTACAATCTGCATATGTAAACACAAGGTAGAGCCCATAGCTCTGAAAAAATCCCCTCGTGAAAGTTACAACAATGTAGCGAGCAAAAAAGGCGGGCAGATGTTGGAGCTGACCAATCACGAGGGAAGTAGGGCACAGAAACAAGTGCGAGGAATACCCGCTCAGTCCTACCTATACCATCACGTGCTGCATGTGACGGCCATACGCGTGCAGATCACGCTACGGAATAGAAACTTACGGAGAGAAAAACAGCGAAACCAGGCTTGTACTCATATCTTTATAAGTAATCTTGGTTTGGGAAAAAAATTAAAATTTTCACCCACCTGAACGGCCTGGACGTCCCGCCGCCGCGGCGCTCCTGGCGATCGGCGGACGAGGGCCCGCCCTCCCCCGCACACCTGCCCTGCAACTGACGGCCCTCCGCCGCCTCAGCTGGTGCCGGCACATCGCTGAGGAAAAATTAGAATACGTCGTTATACAACACTATGGATGAAAATAACATGAAGACTATTTTTGCATCCCGTCTTGGCGGATTTATTTGATCCGCCGGAGTTCCCGGTGGGCCATCTACAAACACCACGAGCTCTGTGGATGAATGGGGCAGGAAGCTGGGCCGAATGAATGAAGCGATCGCATCCAAGCGAACACGAGTAATAACAGGTGGTTGCATGCGGTGCGGGGAAAACGCACCTTGCCCGCGCGCAATAACAAAACACAGCAATGATAATAAATGATAATATGAAGTGTAAATCAACCGCAAAAAAAAGCTTTCCGTATTAGTGCCAAGTAAAACAGTTTGGGCGAAAGTGAACAATCGAAAACACGGCGCTCGTACAATGCAGGCGGCGGTCTGTTGCCAAGCTTGTTTAACAACTCCCCAATGCAGTCTAAGAAAACGATAGCAATTTACACATACGGATCCACATTTGATCACACTAAGCCGTCCAGTGTCCTAATCACAACACGCTACAATGCAATCTCGGGCTGTCTCTGCAACGTATAATCCACTTCCTGCACGAAGAAAGTACTGTACGCCTGCACAAAATCCGGCGGGCAACCACGCACGGATAACCGAAGAGTTTTCGAAGCCGGTCCGATAAGTACCTGTAAGCGCTCTGGTCGCGGAACATCCCGTTGAGCGTGAATGGAGCAATGTGACCGGTGAGCCCCGGGTACGGGCAGGCAGTAGCGAGGGCGCCAGACACTCTACCCGTGGTAGTCATGGTGCCGAAGCAATGTAATGTGGGGAAACTCCCGCGCGAGGCCCAGAGCCCATCCACGCCGGCGACTAGGAAAACCCCTCATTACGAATGCACACAACCATATATGGGAGTACCCGCCCTGACGTCAATACGCGGTCGCCATGGACACCCCGCCGCAGCTATTTTTGCGCCCGCCGCCGCTAAATTTAGCCAGGAAGTGTAAAAATAGGCCGTCGGTTACTAAAATTAGCCGCCCCATGATCCATCAGCCCAGCCTGGATGTGCGAAACAAGCAGTGACGTAAACACGAGGCCACAGAATTAAAACTCCCACAAAATAGTACTTTTAGTGTGGCGTCACCGAAGTTGTTTTATATACAGGCGGTAGAGCCGTGCTGGGCTGCGGGAATAGTGCTCGGCTGGCGCCGTGACTGTGTAGGTAGATGTACCGCGCCGCGCGGTACCGTTTTCTCACCTGCAACCTGACGCTGAACATCTACGGTGGAAGAGAATACGTTGATATATATTTTTTTTATCATTGTTCGGATTAGAATTTATTCAGACATCTTTTCACCGATAGGATTTCTTCTATTCTGTTCTCCTCCACCTTTCCTTCTGCTCCCTGCTCTTCAGTTTGTTCGTTATACGTACTTATCCCCAACTGTGAAAAGTAGTCGCGAGGAAGAATTAGGTACTGTAGCTGAGTTCGTAGAAACGGCTTTACTATCCTAGGTCACAGGATCGTCAGAAAATCGATATATGATCTGATCAAGGACGCACAGAGAGAGGTAATAGAGAAAGGATAGGTTTTATGTTCTTGGTATAAGCATAACGACAGTAGCGCATCTGACTAGCGTTTAATTTCCTAATCGCGGATTACCTGAGACTAGTGAGAGGGGAACGTTCGCTGTACCTGTGGGGGAGTGGTGGGATCTTCAGTAGAAAGTCGCGCAATGGAGGGAAGCTGTATGTTTGGGTCATAAGTGATGCTATTGCACACTTAACAAAGGGATGGGAAAAGTATAATAATTTAGAGTGGCGACGATGCATTGTCCTATGTTTATCCCAATGTTTTCCTGAAGACCAATCAACAAAATTGTGTATGTGGGGTCTGTGAAATGTAGCACATTGAATCCTTGATTTTATCCAGCTGAAGGAGCGTCAAAACAACGGAAAGGAAACGACGGGAAACACGGACCTAGAAGAGCTGTAGGACAAAGAAAAACCAGGGGCCAGTTTAAAGAGAACTTCCTCTCATAATAACAACCAGCTGATAGCTGCATCCTGTAGCGTAAGTAGGATGTTGTTACCATGGAGGCCAAGCGGACTGTTTCCTTTTTCGTCAGGTTGTCTCTGGGGATATGGATAGCTCAGGAGACAAGTCAGAAGTCATTATATGCACGACGTATTATTACTCCATGCTTTTCATCTGAGAGGCCTCCCTATGGCCTAATCACATCTACTGTTGAGTAGACCAAAATAGCACGGCGCAAAAGTAGCTTTGTCATATCATGGAATCACATTCTGGTCCTTGCCACCTGTTTGCTGTCTGGTGAGGTCTGTGGTGGATAACACGTGATTTATCTGTCCATCAGCGGCACCCGGCAGCTGTACTGATGCTATCGTGTATTCTCAGATGCAGACACGGGAAGTCTCACTGCTGATGGCGTCATCACGGAGCTGAGGGGATTGTGTGTCTGATCGCGGGCTGACCTGCCTGGTACCCGCTGCACATCGGGCCCGTGGCTTGGTTCCTACGGGTTACAAAGCCGCGGGCCCGCGGATAGCCATGGAAACGTGCCAGTGGAAGTGCGCGACCCTGACCGCACGTGGATAAAAGCATCACCAGCTGTATCAGCGGCGCGGGCTTCCGTCTCACACGTACGTATGATAGGACACATTACAGGAAACGTAACTGGAGAACATACAGATCAAGGTAACAGTTTCGGCAAGATGTGGCTTTGAAGGTGTTAAAATTTTTTAATAATTTTTTGAGAGAAGGTCTTTCAACACTCCCAGTTCCGGAGATATCGCTTAATTTTCCCCACTAGACCAAGACTGTCATCAAAATCTATTGCTGCAATTACAGACAAGAGGGATTTTTACTCCCACAGTCTATGTATTCAACATGGAAGAATCACAGACCCTCCACAAGCGAGAGAGTGTGTGTAGGAAAATGGCTGCCCTTCATTGCAGTATAATGCTGTTTTTAAAAAAGCATTCATTTCAATTGGACAATCCGTATCATAAATACGTTCATACAGACAACCAGCTGCAGATAAGGAGTCAATAGAAAAACAGCTGTAGCTGCCCCAGTGGCTGAATGTGTCCTCGGTTCACCCGTGGGCCAAATGTGGGGTTTTGTCAGTCAGGAGGTAACATGGGAAATGCTTGGTTTTCATTGTAGGGCTGTTTCTGTCTAAAATAAAGCCCGGACGTGCGTATTTTTGGCAATTTACGCCAGGGACTAGATCAAAGTCATGTAGTTTAAAACCTTCCCTCTAAATTTATCCAGGAAACGCCAAAATAGACCTCTCCGCTTAGCCGATTTGGTGGGAGGCATTGTTTGTATGCTCCGCTGGCGAAGCCTGGCCTGCAGGGGCGGCACATTGACGTCATCAGACTCACCTGCCGTGCTGAAGACCACGTGACGCGGTGGGGTTGCCTTCGGTCAGCAAGCTGCGCACTGCTCGATATGCATGCTGTGTTGGCACAAGATGTTCTGAATAGACACATGATACGTGAAAATGACCTGTCTTCTCATTAGTTTCTTGGCTGTGAATTTCTAAACACACATTATCAGCTTATCAAAATCAGTGCTGTTTTTCACGGCGCTATGTCATTAATGTTTTTATACTATTCTGGTAACGTTGTTTTCCTCACAGACACCTCTGGTCACGATGGGATGAGTTCTATATGGTGACTTGTATCATGCACCAATACTAAAATACACATATTTCACAGTTACTATTCACCCGAACAATTTTGTCCAAAATTAGATATAAACATATCTGTTGCCACTATTAATAGTATGTCAGGTTGATACTCTGCAATCGTGTTTCGTAAAATTGTGTCTTTGATGTGGCGTAGGGTAACCAATGAACAGGGTGCATCATTATGTGATACCTTATATGGTTGCCCTAATAAGAGATGGTCGTGCTTTCAGCATCAAAACTACGCCGTCTAACAAACAAGGTCTGCGGCCATCGACCCTTAATAGAGTTACACACACGTTAGCGGTCGAACCCCAATAGCGATAAATACATCGTCGGACATTATGCGCTGGTGCCGTACACACAAAATGGCGGCATGCCCGGGGGGAGAATTTTTGGCTTCCCCTACATTGCATTGTTTTCTGGAGGCAGATCTCAGATTACCCGCCCCCTCCGAGTCTGTTATTCTGATAACCAGTTCTCCTCCAGGGTAGTTATCACTACCTGTTAACCAAGCTTATTACCCCGGGTTTAAAATCTAAAATGAGGCGTTGCAGTTTGTCCTGAACAAAAATACCTGTAGGTCAGGGCCGAGGTTATAATTAGCGGTGGTAGATTTGCTCAATCGTTTAGAATAAACTTGTAAAAAGCGCAGTTAGTCGGTAGATCCCGCATGTGAAGCCAGTAGATTTGTGAACTACGTCATCGGTATTTGGGAGTGACGCACTTGGTGCTCAAAATAGAAGCCGTGGATTTTCCCAGTACCTGTCCGACTGGTGGTATGAACTCCACACCTGTATGGTGACGTCTGTGATGACATCCCGCCATTGTCCAACAAGTCATCGCCTCAGGGACATGCTACTTTCGGCACCTAACTTTTAAAATTTAAGTGTCAGCTAACGTCATTGAGATCGTTGTGATGCATGTACACTATTAATACATTTTGATAGACCTTCACGGCTAAAAATAAGGACATAAAGTAATTAGTCCTCTAAACTTGACGTCTGATGTAACATTTTGTTCGTCAGCTCCACATGTACAACGTTATACAATGACGTTAAGTTGTAATGAGGCTACGTAACGTTTTTGTACAGTCGATGTTTCACCTCCTACGTTTATCTTAATCGTACGTGTTTTCATCAAAATACTTGTATTTTCCTTACTTATTATGTATCTATATGGTACTTAACTTTATTTATTCGATTTGTGTTAGAATAATTAATTTGTTGTTTGATAAGGTAAGCTTTCAAACTTTTTAGCCTCCCTTGCACAGTTGTATGTTGTGTATATCTTTTGCTCACTGTATTACAAATGCCTAAATTGGACCCCCCCTTCTCTGTATGTATGTAAGTCTTTCTACCCGTCTATAACACGTACCCATGAGGTTAGCCATACTTTTTATCTTGTCGGAACGATGCCCAGGGAATGAATCATCCTGCTTTTCTGTGAAGACACCTTGAAATAACCATGCATAGTAACAATGTCATGGTGCACTGAGAATACTGTCTCCCAAAGTCTGAAATATACACACATTTAAATAGTAGACAAAAAGTGTGCAATGTTTCAGCTATGTCGCTGGACTAAATTGCCTTAGCACATTGTAGACAATCAAAAGGTTAATAGTCCAACATGCATGACGTCTACTTTCTTCGTCAGACGTTTCTTGTGACATAAAGACCAGCTTGTGGCCGGCACGCCTTTGCTATTTTGGGCACCCGAATAGCAGTCAAATTTGTTGCATGATTGCATAACGAAAGGTGAGGCCTGACGTTATATGTAACATTTCTCTGAGGGAGTTCACTCGGTGATGTGACATACGTAGACAGTGGTAAGGGACGTCATAGGTGGGGACAACACTCTTTGACCTTTAACACACCTAGTTAGCAATTCAGTTAAGGTCATAAATAAATATATTGATTTTAGTCCCAAATTGCAGACGCACAATAACATGTCATGGATTCTTCACTGAAACCTCGCAACAATGTTAACCACATTTTACTAGCCAGCCATAAGCCAGGTAGTCACGCTGACAGTGTGTGCACAATTTCGTTACTTCCAGTTCGCCCTAAACGTGTGAAGTATTGTCTTTGGCAGCCTGTCTGCATGTGTGTATGTTTGTCTTTCTGTCTGTCTGTACTGCCTACACGCTACGGCACCTTACATGGCTGTAGATTTTTCATGTACCTAGCTAATGAAACAGAGGGTCAAAGAATGAAACCCTGAAGTACCGCGCAAATCACGTGTTGTTTTTGCGTTTTGATCAAGGCACGTCCAGGCAAGAATTTACACAACACAGTGTCGTGACTAAGGGATCACTAATCTTGAGTCTGCCCATAGGGCATTGTTTTGATGAGATATGCTCAGAGTCACAGTCACTTCCAGACCAGCCTGCATGTACCTGGTACGATGATCAGGCAAAAAACGTACATCCTTAATCTGTCCTAGAAATCATACTAGCTTTCGCCGTTGAACGCCCCCACACTCTAAAAGAAAACATCTCCATTCTCAATTTGTTTTCTAAACGCCTCGATTTTAGTCGTTAGTTTGTGGGGGGGGGGGGGGGCGATAGGGGGCCCTGACGTCAACCCCCCTCCACCACCATCCACCTGTACCTACTTCTGTACCTAAAGAGCCAAGGCGGATCGGTGTTTCCCAGCGCTATTAGTATGTCCTGTCACACTGTTCTAATCATCCAACCCACTTTGCTATGACATATCAAAACGTTGGGCAATTCATATTCCACCTCCTCCAGAGACGAGCAGTAAACGTGCCCAAATAAGGCGCAAATCTGGTGCACACGTAAAAAACCATGTACCTCAACCTGCTACAGAAAGTCTAGTACAGACGACAGCTACATCGTACACTACTTTTTGATCTGCTCCGCTGGACAGTCATTACGACATGTCAACAACATACAGATAGATGCGGCTAACGCATTGGCTAATTAAGGAGAGGGAAAAATTATCTATTCGATATGTCTTTCTTCAACCACCTTTCCCCATTGTAAGAGATGTCCAGTCACGCATACACCTGTTTCAATGACAGCGCGGTAAATAAAGCCCGGTGCAGCCCACGCATTTCAGGGCACTTCGCCATGTATAGCTTACAGGTGGCATATTAATAGCATCAGCAATCAAGTACAAATGAGGATATTATAACATTTGCGGGGGAAGCTAGGAGTTAAAATACCCGCAGAAGCTACCAGCGGGTGGTACTTTTTAAAAGGATTATTTCTTCTTTTGTGAGAGGAATTTCTTTCTTAAATTGATATAAATTTATATCCAATACATCATTAACGTTTGACTTTTTCGGCTAGCGCGACATTGCACGGGAGAGTAATCCCTTGATCGTTTCACAGGTGTTATTTCTATTAACTGTCTGCTCTCATCTTTCTAAGTCCTGGAACTGTGAATACCTTTTTGGGTTTCCCATCGGCAGCATCTGATGAAAACATTTTGCACGACTCCCGTGTATTGCCCCCAGTTCAAGTGTTCAAGCGCAGCAGATGTCATAACAGGAAGAGTGCAGGATAGAATGTCGAAGTGGATTCTATTCTTTCCTGTATTTCTGGCAATGCTAATTTTGGAGCAGGTCTCGGCCCACGCATTGCACAGAAGTGGAAGGTTTTAATTTTAAACTGCTAGGAGTTGTTATGTAAGAATGGACAAGAATAGACACTAAAAGAAAAATCTGTTCAACTGGACAGATCAACGAGGCTCTAGTATCCTTTTGGTAACGGCAAGTGTAGCAAACG
>NW_017803843.1:1296824-1316824 GCF_001625305.1 Branchiostoma belcheri | reverse complement strand
ACATAGGTCTCCTCTGGCGGAATCCGTCACACAAACGTCGGTCTGAAAAGTCTTATCGACTCTCAACTACAGAACGTGAGCCTGGATGAGCGTCATTTCTGTGACGTTTCGACTTGGCCTGATTCAACTTGAACTTCAGAACATAGTAAACCGAGCATTCCATGATCATATGCATATTAATACTGACACCTAGCAACAACACTGATTGAAAGGCGTGTCGACTTTCCTACCTGGTACATGGTGATGTTAGAATTATTTTTTGAGGCTTGCAAACGGACTCATTTTTATAAATGTGCAGCCTGATTGTACCTATGCCACATCTACAGAATGTATCGATTGAGCCCGCTTTCTTTCTCGGCTTTACTCTGACTTCGGTAACATAGAGCGTTAAATTTACTGATAGATAGGTAATGTGTATAAGTATTTAGGTGTATATGTTGATAATCACTTGAACTGGAGCTGTCATGTAAAAGACGTCCTGTGTAAATTAAGAAGATCACTGAGCATCATGAGACACGTCAGCCCCTTCGTGTTATCGGGACCCCTGGCCTCTCCCACCTTGAGCACTTGAAAAGCGGCTATGGCCGAAGTGTAATCCTTCAAGGCTAAATAAAGGTCGAAGAAAAAAAAAAGATTCATCAGTCAACCCCTAAAGTTTCCGCCTGCCGATTCGTTTATATCTAACAAGTCAGCTCAAGCTACAGATTCTGGCCACTTCCAGGGTATGAAAATAGCTGTTCCATCACCCACCTGTGATGACCGGGCTTGAAGGAGGCACCCGGGCGCACACCGCTGGACGTCACAGTCCCTGACGCCATCTCCTGGGCAGACAAACTCCACTCATGTCCAGGCTTCTGTTGTCCCCGTCTTTTTAACACCATGGCAATATTGCGCCGGCAATTACCACTACATGTATTACTACTTACATAGCCAAATCCGATTCTTTCTGACACTGCTGTAGACTTGTGGCCATCATTGCCTCGGCACGAAACCGAGTGAATATGATATCCTGATGTGATTTATCCACACCTTTGCTTGCTTTGATTAGATACCCGCACTAATGACACGACTGTGACGGAAGTCACGCTGCCAACGGCCTGCACTGGAGATGCTTATGCAAGAAGTATGTGCGGTCTGCCTCATACGAAAAATGTGTCACCTGTTTTCAGACTAAAACAATGAGTACTAACAGTAATTTTCTGGCGACAAAAGGACGCGTGCCTGAAATGATACTGTTACCTTCGCTGAGAAGGTATGTTTTGCTGTCTATATGTCTCTATGTACGTTTGTGAATGATCAAGATGTATAGGATATATTGATAACAGCTGAAGACCGAAGTTAAGACGACGTGAAGTTCCGAAGTTCTCGGACGTTGATTTGTGCCAATAACAGTGTGTAATTGTAGACTACACTTTATATTCATACTGAAATATCACATATAGTCATAATCATATCTAATGACAAATACCGTAAACCTGCCCCAAAAAGAACCAGGGTTAGGCATGACTTCAAATTTCGGCTGATCACTGCACAAAGATTGTTTCAGATCTTATTGTTTTGCAATGGATGGGCTGAGTTGTACAGCCGCCGACAGTAGAGGCGTTTATGGCCGGGCAGCCGTCCTTCCGTAAACCGTGTAACGCCCCCCCCCCCGTAATAGCCCAGTAAAGGGTTGTAGGAGGGTTTTCAAGAAGATAGTGGAAAAAGCATCTGTCTGTGACATCAATATTTGTCTTGATTCACAAACTGGAAATACTGGAAGTTGGTTGTTAATGACAGTTACTGAGCTTAAGTCCTGCATAAAAGGCTGTTTATTACATCACATAAACCCAATTGGCAGCTTCGTGTCTTTGATAATGTCTCACCAGACAGGGTTAGGAGGCAATAGACACACACAAAGGCGCCCTGGCGGACGTCAGTCCTTGTTCGGGCCATATAGGATTCAACTTTCCCCTGATTCAAGAATAGTGTCTGAAACATTGCCAGATGGAGTTGGGTAGAACTATTCCACATACTGTTGCTGTTGGTTAGAAGAGGACAGATCGAAGGGAAGCTCACACATAAGCTACCCGATGTAATCACCCAGGTCTTGTGGAACTAAACGATCTCCTGATTTAGTTATCCACCTGACCTAGTCAGGGGAATTGACTAAATAGTGCAGTTGGAGATCCACGTTTCTAAGACTTTGATCGAATTTCCCAGGAAATCATGACATTTCCTCCACATTAGACCGTTACGCAAGCAGGCAGACCTTTGATGAAACGAACCTGTTTTAACAGTCTTCTGCCTTTGTATTGGTCAAAGAGCAGGGAGTATTCGGTAACTGTCGTCTTGGCAAACTGGTCGTATTTAGGATTTTCATCTTACCCGGCGGGGGGGGGGGCTTAGGCTTTGAGGGAAGGATGCACACAGGGAGATGCCCACAGTTAAGGAGACAAGAACGACTTTGATACTCCAGTGACTGTATGGAAAGTGTTCAGCACCTGGGACAGGTCTATTTGCCTATATGGAAAGCGTTCAGCGTCAGAGACAGGTCTATTTGCCTGTACGGAAAGCGTTCAGCGCCGCGCCATGGACAGGTCTATTTGCCTGTATGAAAAAGTGTTCAACACCAGAGATAGATCTATTTGCATGCGTGTTTTGTGTTCAGCATCATGGACAGGTATGTTTGCCTTGATGGAAAGCGTTCAGCGCCAAGGACAGGTCTATTTGCCTGTATGGAAATTGTTCAGCGCCAGGAAAGGTCTATTTGCCTGTATGGAAAGTGCTGAGCGTCAGGGACAGATCTATTTGCCTGCGTGTAAAGCGATCAGCACCGGGGACAGGTCTTTTTGCCTGTGTGTGGATGGTGTTCAGCATGAAGGGCAAGTCTGATTGCCTGTCTACAAACTCTTGCCTGGAATAAAGCGCTTTTATGACTAATATACCAGAAAGCGTGTTGTTTACTGATAGGTTTACTGGCGCCCCGTACATGTCCACATCATATTAGGATTGTTGGAGCTCACATGGCTCAAGATCTAGCTCATAATCTGTACCGACATAACTGACAATCGTAACCATCTTATCGCGCAATGATTTCTATTCAATCAGAAAGTTGCTCTATTAGTTCGCTAGTTCTTTAATCTGACGTCTGAAGACTAACAACATGAAAATAACGGAATAAAACAGGGTGAGAACAATAATAAACAATGATACATACCGTGGGCAATACTAACTACATGCTTCACCTTACGAAATGAGCAATGACGGTTCATTTCTTTTGGCAGTTGCGTGCGCAGATGAAATTTCAATAAATTCGAGTTATTGATTCCTTATATCAAATATTGCCACAAGATTTTTTTGAAGGTGTAAAAAAATGAACATAAATGTAATAAGACGAATTGGTTTGATAACCGTCCTCACCTCATGTTGTATAGATGGCACAAATTAAGACAACTCCTGTCAGACTGTCAGTACGACTATGGTCGAGGCTTCCTACTCGCGAAGGTGGACACAGCGGACCCGCTGCCCTGCAGTTGTACCTACGCCGGCTCGGTTACCTGAAGCGCACCTGGGAAACTCGCATGTCGGGGTAGAGGGAAGTTGACTTTAGCTGGAGGACTGGATGTTTTCAGAACTCCTGAGCGAGCAGTGGTCTCTTTTATACTTGAAGTGAATATCGTGGTCTGTAGTTTGCCAATTAAGAAAAGTACCGGTCCAGAAATAGCAGAAATGTTATTTTTGGTCGAAACCTACGTCAGGAGGCGGGTCACCTCTTTTTGAATCATGGCCGGACGTGGCCCCCTCGTGCTTGTGGGGGCGGCCCGGAAGCAATTGCCATGGTAACGGCCCATCTTGTGAAATGACGTGAGCATGCGATGTAGCCGATTTGTTCAGAAAAAAAGAGTGTGGCAATTGGATGAGCCTTGGATACGTTTAAATCCACTTGAAATCGATGCAGACCACAGCCACAGGCAGATTAACAATCAACACTCGAAGACGCACATATCTAAAGCTCAAAACATTTATTCTCGTACCATCAATCAATTAATCAACCAATCAATCAATAAACCCGATAGATTAAATGTTTTCGCACCAATTATGTGCTATTCGCGGCAAGATGCAGCCTCACTTTTTATAGTTCTTTTCTTTTGCACTGAAAATGACTACTACTAATAACACCCATCCTCACCTATGAGCATCCCTCTTACTGCCATATTCAGGAAGCGCTGGCGGAAACGTAGATTTTCCGGAAATGAAGTAAAGGAAAGGTCTGTCACACAAGGCGTATTTAAAATATAGACATGAACGAGCTTAACCTCCTTTGATTCTAAATTTATAGAAATTGAAGTACTAAGAAATAAATAACACTTCTAAGGGAACCCGGCTTCTTTTTATGGGTCGTTATTGGGAACTCTTTAAGCGTGGCAGCAGCTAAGGAGCAACTCTAAATAGACACGCTGTAACCAAAATAAACCCCGTCATAACAGGTCACTGACCTGTGATTTGATTCTCTATTCGGAATCAGAATCATAAATCAAATATGGAAGATGTCATCTGAATCATGAAGCGAGCAGTTTCATCAGAAGCAACTCGTCTTCCGCCACTTCGGTACTGTCATTTACTTGCGAAAAAAAGTCTTCTGATAGTAGTCTTCCTGTCACGTGTACATGACAAACCATCACTCAGTGTTCGGAGAGTGAATACCCTGTATACAACGTATATCTATCTGGAGAGCACAGGATACCCAGATCCCTGAGCGTAGGTAACGTCGCTTCCTGTAATGCGCGTGTTCAGAGAAGTGTATGAAGCTTGTGAAGTATTTGGATCGGAGAGATGAGGTAATGGGCGCGGTCCGGAGGTTGAAGTAGATGTGCGTAGAGGAATAATTTGTGCCGAGATTACTTGTGAGTCAACAGGTTCATGGATAGGTCAAAGATTTCTGTAACTTTGGCCTCATCCTGGTTAGTTACCTCTGCTCCTATAATCACCACTAGTACTGGTACTAACCGGTTGGTATCAATCACTGTCTAATCGGGCGGAAACTACCAACGCTGGTAACCAAGCGTTTCATTGATGAGGTTCAACACTGAACCATGAGCTGTCATAGTTACCACATCTAATTGACCCGCTAGAGGTCGCTAGGAAGAATCTTTCCATGAGCTCTGCTTTGTCCCCTGCTCGTTTCAAGAGTATACAGAGCTCATTCTGTCAGGAAATAAATTAGTGTATCTATTTGAAGCGATAAATTCGGCAATCGGCAATAATGTATGAACAATGAAGCAGCTTTCCCAGTTCTCGTGTTCATGGTATGCATTACCATTATTGCTGTGCTGCTGACCGTTGTTCAAATAACGACCGAATGCATGATGCTGACCCTGATGCGATTTCCAGGAAAAACGGTAAGAAACAGGAAATGAGACCGTACCATATGTGAAAGCCTGAGTACGTGTGTTTTCTCTTCCGTGTATTTCATGTGATGAAGGAAAGACCTAGTTACTGTAATGACAATAGAAACATTACAAGATAAATCCTTACTTGAACATCAGATCTACGCTGTGCATTGGCCTGATCTAACACTTCTGCTCTATTATTTACAAACTTAGTAAGAACTGCACGTTGTTTTCCAACAGTTTCCTGGTTCCTCGAAAACAGATGACATTTTTCAGTACGTTTTAACATGGCAGAGTGAGCACCAATAAAGAAACGCTGAATTACGAAATGTCTCCGATAAAGCCTATATCGGGTCAACTGACCTACAGCTGAGGCATAGAAATGGGTTGTAGCTTGTTGGTGGAGCTCACGCCAAGTGCACGCAACACTCGTTTAGACTAAACCGGCTGGTACAGCGATCATAGAGCAGGTATGTTCGCTCGAGCTCTTGTCATACGACGTATAAGAAGTGATATTTTATTCACCAGCCACACCAGTGAATAATCGTGACATTTTTGAAAGACATACAAAACGAGTTGAAAGAACGACCAGAGGCCACATCTACTTGAAGAGTATTGGCACAATATTTTGAATTTTATTAGTTTCTGTACATGATTTGAAACCTTTTAATAAAAACAAAAGATCTAAAAAAGAACTGGCAACCCTAAGGTGGATATTTCTTTTCCAAAGCAACTGTGATCATTTTACAGTCGTTGATTAGGATTGGGGATAATTTCACCCGCACGGCCTAATCTCATTTACGCTAGTGTTGACATGTTTTCTTGTCTCCTTGGCAACTGCATTTTAAGCGCCCCGGGTACTTGTCAACGTAGGCGTTTGCTGGGCTGAAAATTTGTTGGCGCAAAGGATATGAAGAAATATGATTATTGGAACTGGTAAGCTGGTTATATACCCCGTCGTAACCCTCTACCGAATCTGAGAGGACGACGGTGGTGAATTTGGATGGAAATGTAAAGTACATAATCCTGTTTTTTTCTATAGAAAAACGTAGACGTTGGGTATGTATCTCATGATATCTCGTGATCTGGACATACTACGGTCACGAATTTTGCATGGTAGATAGCTCTTTTGCTCAAGAAGTGAGTTAGTTTGGCCCCCTAGCGGCCTGTTCTGGAATTGCATGGGCATTTGTTGAAAATGTTTCAAGGAATATAACTCGAGAACCGATTGAGGAATCGTCGTGATGCTTGGTATGGAGGTAGCTTAAGGGATGCTGAACATAATTAAATGACAATTATGCAAATGATGATTTAGTGTAATTTTAGGGAAATTAAAAAAATCCACTACATTCCAAGATAGGACTGATCAAATTTGTGACTGTGTGAATATGTCAATGAGACATCAGCAGATGTCAATTTTGTAAATGAAGACCTAATTTACATAATTAATGAGAAAATAATGTAATTCCATAGTGGTAACTACGGAAATTTCATACTCTGGGCATTTGGAAGTTAAGAGAATGTGAGCATCATTAAGAATAAATTATTAAAATGACCTCATTTGCATAAAATGCTGGAATGGACTTCTTTGCTAAGACTGTCATTAGGTGGAATATATTACATTTATCATGAATCATGAATTCTGGCAAATGAGGATCTTATTTACATTATTAACTCGCCAATCGTAGGGTAAACCTAATTTGGCGAAGGTATGAGATCGTGGAACTCTAGTTGTAAACTGAGCTCGTCTGCCAGTTATCGAGTGTCAGTCTGGACAGGAGTTAGAAACTGCATGACTTGAGTAACTTTTGCAGCTGTTCTCGTCTCTGACCTGAAACATATCCATTCAGTGAAAAGATTACGACTTAACACGACCTGAAAAATATCAGTGGAAAGATTACGACTTAACACGACCTGAAAAATATCAGTGGAAAGATTACGACTTAACACGACCTGAAAAATATCAGTGGAAAGATTACGACTTAACACGACCTGAAAAATATCAGTGGAAAGATTACGACTTAACACGATAGCTTTTTCTGCCACCAGTTTTCTCAAGCACTCCTGATTCGTGGACATCTGCCTGGGAAAACTCCGTGACGAAGGTGTTCCAAAAATAGATCAGGACGGACAGTCGGAAGTACAGGACTGCGTTCTCCGAGAAAACTTCCCGTTGTGGAAGTCTGAAAGTTGGTTGAATCGTTTTCTCAGGACTGTTTATTTCGTCGCTGGTTCCACAAAGCTGCTCTTTTTGTTGGACGTTGAGTAAACTAGCATTGACCTCCTTTTGTACCAGCACATTCATGACAACTTCACGAAAATTGCAAGTTTTCAAGGTAAGTCTGAACAGTGCTCTGTTATTAGCTCCCACCCGAAACAAATCACGAGTTACAAGGGGTTTAGATCAGCTAAATCTTCGTATCTCTTGTTCTTACGCCATGATTATGAGACAGTTACAACGTTATCTTGTCTGGCCGCTACTTTTCTCTGTTTTTTCTGGTCATGCGGTGATGATTCACTGACCATAAGAACCCCGTGATCAGCGTTGCTGAACATCCTATGACTCACAAAGCCGTGAAAACAGCTTGGTATTTTACACGGAGGATACTTGGCCATAGTTATAGGGACGCTGTATACATGCGAGGGGGCGTAAAACACCCCAACGTTAATAATTGCTGTTTTCATTCTGATTTCCACTTTTTGAAGGAGGTCTGAGATGACCTGTAGTAATCGCAGAAAAACCGGGGAAGCTGGTAAAATCTTGACTTCTGCTTGCCCTCGCGGTATCGCATACATCAGCAATACCTGTTCAATTACTAGCGAGGTGGGATGATTAACCCGTGAATAAATGGACTCTCCTGTTTGTGTAACAGCTTAGCAATATTACTATCAAATACCCTCAGCAGGAGTGCACAGGAATTGTTAACACACCTTTACAGAAGTATGCCTAGTCTTCTTTGTCGATCCTCTTCCTTGTTGAACATTTCCTGAATAGGTATACCACAGGGTTTATGTACAGAAGAAATATTTTCCTTAGAGTAGTTTAACTGATAATTTGCAGAATGTTTTAAGAGAACTGAAGATAAAACACACCAGCTACCCTCTTATTTCGGCTACTTCCATTATTGATCCACAGGGCTACGTTATAAATGCTGATTTCAGTAGTATCTTCACGTCTTTTCCAGCTAAAAATGCATCAAATATGTAGAATTGAGAATTAAGGACGGTCATACTACACTACACGTGTACGGCAGAAGCTATAGAATACAAAGAATCAAAATGATGCTATGAAAACACGAGCATGATTGAGATTTTAAAGAAAATGTAATAAATATATGGAAAGTGACTGCCCTGTCCGCGCTGGCCAATGTAATTTTGGAAGCTGAATCATCCCTGGCCCCTGGCCCGTTGGTTTCTCGGACGTACATGTAGCCACTGGTTCTGTGGAATCGGTACTTTCTGTCCAGAAAGTAGTCCACGGACACGTCCTTGGCCCGGCACTGACCTCTGCGGAACTAACCATGTTTTATAATGGTGTTTATATAGCAATTTTTTAAACCAAAGTGAACGGTCTAGTGTTATCAGAATTGTGTGCATGATATGTGAACAAGGTGGGCAGGATTGGGTGGGTGATGTACGGTGCACTTGCATTTGGTCACTACTCTCCAAGCAGAGGTTTGGGCTTCGGCTTAGTTCTGGCCTGTTTTAGCCGTTTTTATCGGGATCTCTTTTTTGTATAGATATCTTTTTGTCTGTCAAATGTATGCTGCCTGGCTAAATACTGCCTTTGCCACTACCCAAAGGATATGCTTGTACTTGGTCACGAGCAGGTCCTGAGAGCAAGTTCTACCCGGAGACCTGCAAAGTGGAATCATAGTGTTTAGATATGGCTGTGGATAGTAGCCTGCTAATGGCAAACTCGTTATATATGTTAGTTCTCTTTTCGTTGTGCACTGCAAGAGCCTGCGTCTTACGTTAGCTCTCTCCGTAAGCTCAGGTGTACGAGTACATGTACATGTACATGTACATGTGAATAATGCGCATCGTGAGCTAGTTTTAATGCAGAAATTTAGAAAGTGTTGACACTAAAGTTGCAACATAAACGAACGGTTGTTCACGTCTTGTGAAGTCTTGACTCAACTGGCAATAAATTGACAAACAATGATAACATACTGCGTGCCTTTTGATTTGTGGCAAATGTCGAAAGTAAATTATCGTTTAACAAGAACAATGACCGCCATATCGGACAACCTGTAAGGACTACCGTTTTTGATGTTGCTGATGTCTCATGCAAACATTCAGATTCGTATCAATCAAGTCATTTAGAAGGGAGCTGACTTACTGTAAATGAATGATATTAAGAGTCTATATTTAGAATAAGCTGAATAGTTGAATAGAACTGAGAAGAAACCGAGACCCGTGTGTCATTGTGTTAGGGGAGGGCGAGTTTGTTTCGGTCTTTTATCGATGAGGCTGATCGAAACTTCCAAGCGTCACCCTGGCCTAGCGACGGCAGCGCTGATTGGTCACTATGTATTGATCACTGTCCAAAAAAGATTGATTGGCAGCACGATTGAAGCTAGCTGTACAGAATAAAAACGGCGAACGGATCCATGCAGCTCACGTCAAGCATTTCCAGGCTTCAGTTCCTCTCCTGTGTGCATGTGTGCTTTGCAAACGCTAGGTGGTCCTAGGTCAAGGTCAAGGTATCTCAGCTCTGATGTCATTTAATTTGGTACGTAACAATATATATTCATTGTATGCGTCCGATAACACAAACATATATTGTACTTTGTTCAGTCGTCGTTGCCATGCGTTGTACCTTGTACATTTGTGCAATAAAGTTCTTCCTAACGCGTTACATGGTCTATGATATGTCCTCAGTCTGTGGGGATTGGTAAAAGCTAGTTTGGACGTGTCATTTTGCTCATTCGATTTGTGTTGTTGTTGTTGTGTGTTGTTCTCAAACGGCTCTATTCAAAGACTACCATCGACACAAGTATTTTATGTAAGACCACAGTCTAACACATCGTCTTGCATAAATCTGTAATCATGCGAGCCTGAATCATTTAATCAGCGCCGCCTGCGAATGGTTGCAAAGGTGCAGCGACATATACATATATACTGTGGATACACGTAGTTCGTTGATCATTTCTGTGTTAGAAATTTCGAGTGCTAAGAACTAGTAACGGGGGCCTACATGGCTGCTGGTCTAATCAAATGACATCCTGCCCCTAACCTTCCCCTACGCTCGTAGATCAGGGCAAGTTGGAACGTGCTGTTACATGTTGTAGCCTGTGACATTTGACACACTAAGTGAGGGTGTGTGTGTGTGTGTGTTTGCTGATGACGTAGCCCTCTGGTCGGCCCGTACCTGTCAGGTTGGTACGTACCCAGAGGTAAGGTTTCGTTTTCGAGAACACGACGGGAGACAACATTATGTGCTGCACTTGAGTTAGCTAACAACTGTCGTCTTCACCAGCATGAATTCAATGTACGATAGAGCTGTCCGATAGCTGGCTAGAAAATAGTTTCGCTTTCTTTAGAGACGCTGTCAATGGTGGAGAAAAGATGGCCCTCACATCTGGCGACAGAGGCAGGTGTAGTGAGGAGCCCCACAGGTGCGCTAACTCCGCCCACCAGCCCCCTGCCTGCGCGGGATCTACAGACCTACCGAACTTCAAGCTCCTGCAAGACCTGGCGTCGGCACAACAGGTGAAGTACTGATATTGGAGCCGAAAGTGAGAACCTGTAAACCCCCACACAGACTCTCGTCCAAAGTTTCACAACGATAGCATTTAGCTTCCAAGAAGCCGCTTTTCTAAAGGCCATCGAAACTTTGGTGATTATGTCATCGATGTGCCACAGATGCCATTGAATCCGCCTCGAGCACTTTCCTCAACAAAGAATATTGAGCGGTAAATCATGTAAAGGATTTTGGCAGCAAACCTATCGGAAGTTGCGGTCAGTCAGTTTGCTCTCCCAGATCACTTTTACTGATAAGATTTTGATAGAAACGTGCGTAACGTTATTGGTAGCGATGATTTACTTAGTATTTTACACTGGAAAAAGTTCCGAACTTACTAAACGAATCGCTATTCCGGTTCACCGAAAAAACATTGTGCTATCCGTATTTTACACCACAGGGCTGTCTTGACTAGTTAGTAATGTTACTATATTGCCCCTTGCCATCCGACCTTACCAATGATATTTGTTTTGTCGTAGTTTTACGGACATTTTAAACCTCCGCAACCATAGTTATAGCCTCTCTGCAATTAAGCGTTGGACATAATATGAAATTTTGTCTCAGAAACGCTACTGATTGGTAAGGCGTTCAAACTTTCAATTCCTTCTCTAGTACCATTGACCACCCGAAACGTCATGTAGCTGCTTTTCAGACAAGCCTGTTTGAAAAAAAAATTAGGTACTACTGTGGTGCAATTATGTACTACGTTTTGTGAATCTCGAACACTATGATTATTGTCAGCATTTTAGTACTTAATTTGAACGTTATTGTGCGTTGCTCATGGTCTTAGGCAGGAATAGCCAGCCACACTCCGTACAAAGAAAGTGCAGTGACCTCTCGGCCTCTGCCCATGCAGATGTCTGCTGAGGAGGACCCACGAGCCCTGAGACGGCGGGAACGGAATCGACTGGCAGCCGCCCGGTGTAGGGAGAGGCGGAGGGAACGGGCAGAGTTCCTTCGAAAGGTAAAACTACAGAAATGCCTAAAGTTCGTCTCTTTATAGAAACAGATGTACCAAGCATATTCCTTTGACGTTCATGAAACATGTATACATCAGCTGTAGGTGTTTGGTAAGCCTACTAGCGATTTGAACAGCGGTGCTAAATACTGTTGTTTAAAATATTTTCTTACTTTCGTTCACAGGAAACACTTCAGCTTGAAAATAGGAACCAAAGTCTGCGAGCCAACATCAGCAGGCTACGCCGGGAACGAGAGCGTCTGAAACAGGTGCTTTCAAGTCACATGACCACCCACCACGGAGAGGGGACGCCCCCTGTCTCGTCAGGCGGCGGAGTGACCCATGACGGAGGGGGCTTCCCCCAAGCGGCTCCCGGGGGACAGGGGGTGCCTACTCTGGAGAAGGCGCATTTGCAATGATGTATGACGTGGATAACTACTTATCCATGGAAAGGTCTCCATCGGTACTGGATGGCAGGGGTGTTTCTCTGGGAAACGTGACACATGACCTTCTGCACCAGCCAATCATGCCCCTCTCCGAGTCACGTCATCGAACTAACGAACAAACAAACTGCTAATACCTTTGCTCATCATATCGAGTGAGGTTTGTGTTTCGTCTGATGTGAAGCGTGAAAAGTACATGTTATACTTAAAGTTAACATCGACTAAAACGGTGTGAGTTTAATATATCATGCTAGCGTTACATACTAGTGTATAAGGCTGAGAGAAGCCTCCGCGTCTCCAGCTGTTTATGTCATAATCATACGTTCAAACATATTCATATTTCAGTTTCATGACGTTGTGTCGTTATAGAAATCTATTATCACAAGAAATGAAACTAGATGAATTTTCTTATATGAAGCTAGAACAATGTATAGTCCGCAGTTGGTGTTTTGTTAGTGTTTTGTTACAGTTTGGAATTGTTTTTAGCCAAAGTAATATCGAAATCAGATATACGCATGCGTGGTTTCTATTCCACGTTTTCTGTTCAAACCGTCCTTCTAACCACATTTGATCCACACACAAGAAGTCCTCTAGATCAATTTTGCTGTCGGGAAGAACATGGAAGGAAATATGAGGTGAACCGAGCCGAAATGTAATTTGAATTGGCCCTATGTAATGTAATGAAATGACGAACGTTTGACCATCCAAACAGGAATCGCGGGATTAGCGTTATAACAGTTACATGTTTACTGGGAATAAGACGTTAGCTTGATACCACAAACACACTGCCTATATACGCAGCTAATACAGCGAACATGATGATAGCTGATTTCGTCACGATACTAGTATAGAATAACTTTATTGAGACGGTGGCTACTAATATTTTCTGTGCAAATCACTGATTCTGTAAACCATGTCGCAATTAATGATGGCCGTTTCCATCTCCACGTGAATCATGCCTTATTACAGAAGTCTGTTATTTCAGTAGAACGAAAGTCTGTAGACGTTGTTCAGTCATGATGATTGGCGGCTTCCCGGGAAGGAATCCTTCACGTACCGCCTTCCAGGAAACTGGTCTTGGGGATGTGATTGGTCATGCAAGTTGTATCGTTTTCACTTTTAATAGAACTGTTTGTATTGTAAACATGAGGAAGTCGGAACTGATACTAAAGCTAGTTCTGTACAATTTCTTCCTGTTTGCCGTAACTTACCTGCACTTTGAGACATGTCCGCACGGCGGCTCTTTTTCGATGACGAAATATCAAAGCCTGAGGTTTAGCGTCAGATTGTCCATATACACTGTTGCGATTTGTTTTAATGTTGGAACAAAACTCATATCACGACGGAGCCGTATGATATTTGATTTGCACAGACAGAACGATTAAAAAGTCTCATAAAACGGTATATCGTTGTCATTTGACTGTCCAAGCCGCATTGATATACCTGTACGGTCCATTGTCGCCTCAGAGCAGCAGAAACTGCAGGAAGGCTTTCGGTCTGAATCACTTGTATATTTTTCCTGCATGAGTAAAAGCCGCCATTATTTCGCTGTTGATCATCTGGAGGCCAATTATTCTTTCATCATCTCTTTAGCTCAGAGAGGAACGATGACGTCATTGCTGTCATTACAGGAAGTGTTATGGTGAAAATGATAGGATTACTAGTTGCTACAATAGCTGCTTCCACCAATGGAACATGGAAACTGACGTTGCCATGGTGATATAATGCGCCTGGAGTTATGCGTGGGAGTAAATTCACGTGCCTTCTGGACAAAAACGGTCTTAGGCCGTGTTTAAGTGAAGACACCCAAGGCGCTTTACATGTGGTTTACCCCGAAGCCGGTTTCAAGTGGCTCCATCTGAACGCTCCAAATCACATTGAAAGCGCCTCGATCCCAAACCACTTGTAGAGGTGGTTTCGAATCGGTTTTCCCGCATCGCGATTTGCGTCTGAACGCAATGTGATTTCAATGTAACTTCGCCTGGTCATGGATTGCGGGGTGATATTTCTTTATTTATATGCAATACCAACTTTTACGTGGCAGCAACTTAAAGAGCAGTAATGGTCAAATAATGTGTCCGTTCTAGGGCGAGCTTCACTGCCTCTGGCGGGACCACGTCGGCATTCGGCCGAGATACGCTGGGAGGGGGGCACCAGCAAGCAGGTCGTTGACCTCTGACATTAATAACACGCTACCTTGCGTGTTTTCATCAAACAACAATAAATGTAGCTCGAGCGAATTGTGATCGGACACGGTTTGAAAGGATTGTGTGGCACGTGGACCAGATGTGAGGAATGTGAGTCACCCGAATCGCGGTTTGGGTGATTCCGTATAGACACGGCCTTAAACACGGCCTTGAACACGGCCTAAGCTATTTTGGACAGTAAAGTATGCACCGTTTCGCATTTGTTGTCTTTTAATCTTATTATTGATATGGATGTTCAACATATCATGTTGCAATCGTCTCCATGGTGATATTGAAATAAACCTGCTATGAACGCACCCATTGCGCCACTTCGTCCATTACGTTACTCAGAAAACGTCCTGTTTACACAAGTGACTCAGAAGTTGACAACAAACCAAATGACCAACACTACATTCTATTTTGTTGCCTTGAGTATTTATTAGCTGTTGCTTACAAACAACCGTTACAACTGTAACGTGATTACAAAACTTAAGGGGAGCGTTTGGTTTTCAAAGGGTATGACGTAAAATCTTTGGCAACTTCCCAAGGAAAGAAACATCTTGCTCCAACTCCTGCTCATGGGAATAGCCATGTATTAACAAAACACTAGTACTTAATGGTTCATCTGTGGCCATACCACATTGATGCCAATCTTTTGTGTTCATGAATTGATAAGAAAGGGATGATTTGAAGCATTGATAATTTGATCTGAAGACAATGTGACGTCGTTTTCAGGTCGGGTGAACATGTAATTACCGTGCGCCCCCTGGCCATGGGTCGTGCCAGTCTGACCAGTTACCGCAGTTTTGTGGTGTTCGTCATCTCTGACAACATCTGTGATTTGTTTCCAAAAATACAAATCAGTCCTTAGTATTGGTACGTGCTCGTACAGCACTGCCTGTCTGTGGGGCTACATCATGCAATGCTCGTCCAGGATACGAGTCAAACCACCTTGAGATGTGACACATCATATCTATGGTGCTGAAAGTTTCACTGTGGCATTGCAAGTTCTTGACCAAAACAAGGACCAAAACGCTTTAATAAAAAAAGTACTTTTAAGGCGCTTCGTCGACTCCCAGAACTGGTGTTCATCATTGCAGATGTTTCAGGAAATGGGTTTATTTGTCACGAGGGTTTCATTGGTGATGCGAAAAGTTTGTACCGAAATATTGAAATCACAAAAGTTGTAGTAAGGGGCACGAAGAACAATGCATTATTTTGTTTCGGCCTCACCTGTCAGGGCAACATTTACATATGACTCCGTCACCAGGGCGGGCACATCGTTCACACAGACAATGCGCGCCAGTTTACACGTTTGTTTACCGCCGGGCGATCACGGGAAGTTCTGACTCCTGCTTCCTCGAACAACAACGGATACCGTGTGTCTTCTGTCAGAGAATCAAACGTGGCGGCGAAAAACAAGGTAGGTCTGCTCTCTCTGTATCATCGTTACCTCAGCTGTATATACACACCTGGTTACAGGTGAGGAGGGTGTTTATCGTACAGGTCGAACAGGTGGCCCTGTGGTGACTTAAATCTCTTAAATCTTTCGTTGGTGACTGTTGTTATTGTTGGATTCTATAGAATATGACAACAGACTCGCATGTAACATTTCCCATGCTTGCATGACTGAACAGATTTGTCCACGCGTTTCCTTGTTGTCATGTTGTGTGGGGTTCATGGCTTTAGCAGCTGCAGCAAACAGTTGATATTACTCTGGTCGCGCTGTGACATGGGTCTGTTACTGTGGTCGGTCGCCCTCTACCATGGGTCTAAATTAAAGGACAGTTTTTATTAGTCGGTAAGTCTCTACAGTAAGTGGGATATTGTATCCACAAGACAGCCACGCTGTTCCAGTACCATCGGTATGTGAACCCCCATTCCGAGCCCCCAGGGACTGGAGTACATTAAGGAGCTACCGGTATCTATATAATATAAATTATCAGTTATAAATCACCAGATTGGTGGTTCATATTGCTGCACATAACAGTAACTGCCCTCCCCTAAACTTTAGCCTTATAGCAACAATCAGAATATCTGGTCTAAACTATAATATCTGGTTTAAACGGTTAGTTGCTACCTTCCACCCTAGCCTAGAAACCTTTGATACATGCCTCAGTAGGTTTGTTACCGGAAACTTGTAAGGGCATTCATTGATAGGAGCGTATCCAAAGCAAATTAACTCTTTCTGGAGAAGACGTCTTGTCTAAAATGAAGGAATCACGTTTATTTGGGCCAAATCAATTCTAAAACGTTAGATAATACAATAATGCAACTTTGAAAAATGAGCCAGATTTGGGAACCACGGGCGCCCTCTGCTCCTGTGTTCCCGAACCCGATATCTGAACAACTAAAGAGCGCAAACTTCGTCGCCTGCTGAAGTTCGTCCTCATACCACGTCCGCCCACAATCTTATTCTCAGTCAGTGTTGACCATGTAATCAATCAAATTTTAGTGAAGGGGAAGTTTTCCTTTGACAATGATAAGACGTGGAGACTTAGTCAGGATTGTGGTGCCTGGTATAGGATTACTGTCTTCTGCACGCGGAGTTAACTGTGATTTAGCGGAATAATAGATGTTAAGCTCGACTTAGTTATTACACAACTTTGTATGTATGTAACAAAGTTGACCTGCAGGTCTTGTATTGTTCACAAACACAAATACTATTTGGGCAAAACGAACGTGCGACCTGTGAGGCGGAAGGACTAAGCCTTAACTTGAATGTCAAGAAGGAAACAACTTCTGACAGTTTGTTTCCTTCGGAATACTTTTACATTCCTGCTGTAACATAATCAAACTAGTGTCGAAAAGTGGACAAGGTTCTTTGGATACCAGCGGATATATCATGCATGATATCGATCATTGCCACTATATGGAATGATGCCCGATCTGAAGCAGCTTGTAGACATACTTTTCCGACTATGTTTGTAACGTTAATTATGTCAGATCAAACTGTCCAGAGGCTGAGCACTGGCGACTGCGTGGGTCACTGTTACCTAGCAACGCACCAACAAGTTAGGCTGTCCATAACTAGGTTAGTGTGGTTATTGTATCATCTTTGGTAACCTCGAGGAGAAAAATAATACATCATCGCAGTTATTCGAGTTCAATCCGAACATACAAAAATCAAGAAGGAAACACGGACCTGCAGTAGCTGTGATTAAAGACATGTCAGTAGGTATTTAATATACGCACGCGACATGCGGGTACCGTCCTTCGCAGTCCGCAGCAAGATCACTGATAACAAATAAACTAGTCTTTAGACAAAACTGCAGACTTATGTGCCTGTGATTCAACACGCAAGGCAGGATCGGCTTTAAGAATGGGGGCTCACTGTAAGACACTGGGAACCAGGGTACAGTAGGTTGATTTGTACCAGCGTTTCCTCCAGAAGGAGGAAGACCGAAAGCGACAGCGGGGGTCACTAAGGAGAACACCTCATTTGAGTTATACGCGTACGATTCGAGATCGATAGTAAGATTTACCGTCGGTCACACAGATTCTGCTTTACAAAAGAACTCCATTGCTCCATCAAATCAAATCAAATCAAATCAAATTTTATTCAGTAAGGCTCTCGCGGGCGAATACCCGAATTTCGTCCTTATTACAGTATATAGAGCATTTAAAACAATGACATGAAAAAACATAGGCGAACACAATACATGTATTAAGACATATTCGATTAAAATCTATGCATAATATGCAGTTATCACGAAGAATTTCCTTTACAGAAGCCAAAGAAAGATGTATGAACATACAACTTGTCGCACCCTAAAATGGGGTACTGGTATAAGGTTCATGTATGGGTCACACTGACCATTAGCCTGAATAGTCTTGACATAAATATATGTTTAAGCACCAAACCGACAGTTTTCGTGCATGCTCAAGAACAAGACGTATTACACACCATAGATTAGCTGACATAAAACTGAGCTGGTCGTAAAAGAGTCAAATTGAACAAAGCAATGATATACAACACAGCGTTTCCACATGGATGACACACACATTATGATGGAGACAGGTTTAAATATCGGGTCAGTTGGACTGAAAGGTAAAAAGGTCGGGTCCAACTAAACAGCGAAATACAACAAAAGCACGCTGGAAAATCGCGTACAGTTAACTTAAATGTTCATCCAGACGTTAAGATGACAATATCCAGTATCATCGTCACTGTCTATCGTTAAACCTAACAGGCAAATATTTTCCACCTTACTTGCCACATACGCCATGGCATTTATTAATTGTACGTTTTCGTTTTCATTACTTCCACGTGGAGAGTTAGAGAACAACAGGAAGGGTTGACGCGGTAGAATCACAGTACGACTGGGTCGCGTCACACCGGTCAATCCTTAGCCAACGCAGGCTGTGTACAAATATCAAAACATCCTGCGGAAGCTAACAACTTCACAACCATCGCATAAAACCAGCCACGATTACCAAAGTAGTGGCCGCCTGAATATTTCCAATAGCACTGCGAGAGTCTGTAAGAGAAAATTTATCAGTCAATTTCACAACATTTCCCTGCAGATGTAAACATTGCCCTACACAAATTGGAAAAATCAGGGCTGAGCTTGGACCGTTTGTATACGCAGTCCGGCGATTCAAGGGATGACTGTTACTTTGCTAGTCACACCGGGTTGTTATCATACACTCTCTGGATTTCTCAGATATAAAAAGGTAATGTTTAACCGATATCATATATCCCACATCAGCATTGACGCACGCGGGTCACAGGTCAGCTGCTGTACTGATACAGACACACCTGTCGGCGTATTGTAGACACTGAGACACATTTCCTCTGGCATTGAATCAGGCTGTACTAACTAATCTATCTGTTCTGGCCGTTTCAGATACTCTGTGTCCTGATTCGTTGGTGGATTAAATACTAGTAATTGTCACCTGTGCTCATCTGTGAAGACTGTTCCAGCGGCTCTTGTTATCTGTACAGAGGTAGCAGTGGACTGAGTCTAGTCCGGCAAGACTGTAGTCGCCTCCATTCTTAGGAGGTAAGTCTTAGGTCTCAGCACATTGGAGTGTGACGTGAGCACTGAACGGAAGATTACTGATACAGAAAACATATTGCCTGTTGTGGATACACCGCCCTGCTGGAAAAAAAATGTCAGCAGACCTGACGAACGGGCACGCGGGAGAGCCTTCGGCGGGGCAGGACGCGCCTCTGTCCGAGCGGGAAAGGCTGGACCAGGCGGCACAAGACTGGGTGGCGGGCGTGAAGGAACGGGAGGAGCTACGGAAGCAGATCCAGGAGAAAGACTCGGAACTGCAGGCCGCACAAAA
>NW_017803843.1:1292539-1296804 GCF_001625305.1 Branchiostoma belcheri | reverse complement strand
TACAACACAGCGTTTCCACATGGATGACACACACATTATGATGGAGACAGGTTTAAATATCGGGTCAGTTGGACTGAAAGGTAAAAAGGTCGGGTCCAACTAAACAGCGAAATACAACAAAAGCACGCTGGAAAATCGCTTACAGTTAACTTAAATGTTCATCCAGACGTTAAGATGACAATATCCAGTATCATCGTCACTGTCTATCGTTAAACTTACAGGCAAATATTTTCCACCTTACTTGCCACATACGCCATGGCTATTATTAATTGTACGTTTCGTTTTCATTACTTCCACGTGGAGAGTTAGAGAACAACAGGAAGGGTTGACGCGGTAGAATCACAGTACAACTGGGTCGCGTCACACCGGTCAATCCTTTGCCCACGCAGGCTGTGTACAAATATCAAAACATCCTGCGGAAGCTAACAACTTCACAACCTCGCATAAAACCAGCCAGTAATACTCTGCACGATTACCAAGGTAGTGGCCGCCTGAATATTGCCAATAGCACTGCGAGAGTCTGTAAGAGAAAATTTATCAGTCAATTTCACAACATTTCCCTGCAGATGTAAACATTGCCCTACACAAATTGGAACAAGAGTTCAGAGATCTCATACCTCCATGAAATATGAGCTTGCTTTGTCATACATTTCAACATGCCCTCATTAATTATGCAAGTGACCTCCACATTAACATAATATATGCATAGTGGTGTTAACCTTTAAGTAACTTACACATGTCACAAGGTATAAAAGTCCCATCATTTGCCAATAAGGAGTCACAGAATTTTCACATTAATTATCCAAATTAGGTCATCATTTGCATAATTGGTATCTGTTGATGTTCCGCCTGCCACAGATTAAGTAGATTACATATATAAAAGTACTATTACATAAAACACTGTAATTATAGCATTTTCTCATTAATTATGCAAATTAAGTCCTCATTTGCATAATTTGCATCTAATTATGTACAACTCTCTCTCAGCTACCTACACACCAAAAATGATGAATATACGTTATTCCTATCTGGACTTATTGGCTTTTAAACATTTCACCAGAAAGTGCCCTGCAGTTCCAGAACAAGCTGCTAGGGGGACCAAACTCACACCACTTATTCCTGACAGGAAAAGCTATCTGTCACCAAAAAGTCAAGACCATAGCTTGTTCAGGACAAAAGATACAAAAACCGGAAGTTCTGCTGCAGTACCAAGGTCATCCACCAGGAGGCCCATATTTGACCTTGACCTTTGTCTTCCCAAGACTTACCAGCACACCAAATATCATCGCAATCCATAAAAGCGTTCTGAAGTTATGCTGACCACAAAGTTGCGGAAACACACACAGACAGACAGACACACACACAGACAGACAGACATACAGACAGACACGCCAAAAACAATACCTCCATTTTTCATGGAGGTAAAAATCAGGGCTGAGCTTGAACCGTTTGTATACGCAGTCCGGCGATTCAAGGGATGACTGTTACTTTGTTAGTCACACCGGGTTGTTATCATACACTCTCTGGATTTCTCAGATATAAAAAGGTAATGTTTAACCGATATCATATATATCCCACATCAACATTGACGCATGCGGGTCACAGGTCAGCTGCTGTACTGATACAGACACACCTGTCGGCGTATTGTAGACACTGAGACACATTTCCTCTGGCATTGAATCAGGCTGTGGTACTAACTAATCTGTCTGTTCTGGCCGTTTCAGATACTCTGTGTCCTGATTCGTTGGTGGATGAAATACTAGTACTAGTAATTGTCACCTGTGCTCATCTGTGAAGACTGTTCCAGCGGCTCTTGTTATCTGTACAGAGGTAGCAGTGGACTGAGTCTAGTCCGGCAAGACTGAAAGCCTTGTAGTCGCCTCCATTCTTAGGAGGTAAGTCTTAGGTCTCAGCACATTGGAGGGTGACGTGAGCACTGAACGGAAGATTACTGATACAGAAAACATCTTGCCTGTTGTGGATACACCGCCCTGCTGGAAAAAAATGTCAGCAGACCTGACGAACGGGCACGCGGGAGAGCCTTCGGCGGGGCAGGACGCGCCTCTGTCCGAGCGGGAAAGGCTGGACCAGGCGGCACAGGACTGGGTGGCGGGCGTGAAGGAACGGGAGGAGCTACGGAAGCAGATCCAGGAGAAAGACTCGGAACTGCAGGCCGCACAAAAGAAGGTGTACGAGCTGATGAAGAAAGTTGAGTCCTTAGAGGGGAGACTGGAGGTGAGGCTACATTATCTCAGTTCCAGCTTTGTTGTCTGTCATAAAACAGTCCGTCGTTTATGCGTGTAGTGGAGTTGACCAAGTTAGATGTAACACAGTGGAGCACATACGACAGAACAATCCTCTTATCACACCTAAAATCCCAGCGGGGTTCAAGTGTTCCAGTCTGATAACTCAGGTTTTGTATATTAAAACAACACGCCATTGAAAATCTTTGGAAACGTTATTCTATGTTTCTACGTTGTTTTAGTATAATTATAATCTAATGTTGTAGCCGGCACGATTTCCTCGACATTTTCCCCGTACCAAGGGGCTAGAGCGGGTGTTTCCCGCTATAACAAATGTTTAAAGTAACCCACAGGTGAGCAGACAGAATTGTGCGTTAGACTCACAGTTTTTCATTCTTCCTCACTCGTGCTGACGTTTGGAGCTGCGAGTACGTCGTCGCACCATCCGGGTACGTTGTTGTATGGCAAGGCTGCCATGGCAAGCCAGTCGACTACGATGTGCTACATCATACATGTAGTATAGTATATATACTTGACAAATAGATCCCAATCGAGTTACAATTCTTATGGGTGCTTCGACAAACATTTGACGTTAGCTTAGGTTCCATCATTAAGATAAACTTAGTTTCAGTGGAGTTTACTTTAAATGACTTCTTTCATTAATTTTAAAGGAAAGCATTTCAGCACCTTACAGTGACCTTGGGTCTTCATTATTGGTCTTGCTCCACCATTTATTCAGGATACAGTATAGTAGAAGTGAAGAACGATAGAAGTGAATGGAGAAGGGAAATATATGGAGCCCAATGTCTATGTAAGGAAAGGTCAGGGCATTTACGACGCGATACAGCAAGGCCCGGTGTACTTAAACGCAGCAGACACATTCCAGAAAATAATCTACGAGCTATCGTAAATGGCACAACAAGATACCTGACAACAGAATTATTGACAGGATAGCCCGACCCCACATCGGACCTTTGACCTGTTATCTTAGCTAACTATTCGACACGCCTGTATAGAAGTGTATTAAGAGCAGATTTACATATCAGCAAATGCTTTCAACTTCTCAAGCAATTGACTCTTGAAGTCCTTTTTTGTGAAGCCCTCGTAGTCCTGTGTATAAACGTCGCATAAAAGTACTCAGCAAACAGACCCCGTTTTTACCTGTACAGATCTGTAAACAGCGGCCACCTGTTAGGGGGTTCTTCAAAACACCTGTAGACACTGGAAAAGGGTCACTCAATGATTGCCCCATTATTGCACTACTAGTACTAGTATTTCGACAAACAGAATATAATGACATCGCGTATTGGGGCCAATTTCTTCCCAATATGTGTCTTATCAGGACAATACCAGGGCAGTTACTGGGTACATGTGGTGTCATCACATCATCACAGATATCCCATAGAACACACACAAGGAACGTGTGCTACTGTCATGACAGGCACGTTAAGAATTCTAATGAATGTTTCCCGCTTTTTTATGTTGTGAACTTTGTGTTTGACGTTATCTCCCGTCTTTCTCACAGCTTCGCGAGCTGAACATCCGGGCCCAGGCGTTAATGGTAAGTACAGTGAAGATACGTTTATGAAAGAAAGAAAGAAAGAAAGAAAGAAAGAAAGAAAGAAAGAAAGAAAGAAAGAAAGAAAGAAAGAAAGAAAGAAAGAAAGAAAGAAAGAAAGAAACAGACAACGTGGAATATGGAATTATGTACCTGACCAAAGCTTGCACATGTTGCCTGAAGCAACGTTTCTAAAGCCTTATCATCAGCTGATATGTGCAGTTGAGTGGGCAAAGTATGCCTATTTTGGACCGCTTATTCTTCTGTTACTTCAGTTCATGCTTACCATTAAGTTACCTTATTTTAATTTGCCCCTTGATTGTACATAAGTTTGTTCAGTGATTATTTTATGTTGTATTGTTATAATTATTTTATTGTGTTTGGGGATTGCCCCCAGGGTGCATTGTAAACTGCCCTCCTGGGAGATATGTTCTCTGGTTCACTCACTCACTCACTGCACGGCT
>NW_017803843.1:1283706-1292519 GCF_001625305.1 Branchiostoma belcheri | reverse complement strand
GTTGTATTGTTAACATTTTATTGTGTTTGGGGACTGCCCCCAGGGTGCATTGAAAACCGCCCTCCAGGGCGATATGTTCTCTGGTTAAATAAACAAATAAACAAACAAACAAATAAATAAAGGTTACTAGTATCTGCTGGACCCGACCTTGAATCGAAGTCCAGAATGTACCAGCCGTGATTATGTCCGCTGAATTTGAATTTACATTCATAAGTTTCCCATATGTTGTTCTCCACATCCCTTCCAGTGCAGGTGTGGATAAGAAAACATGGCTGAAAAAGACTGACTGTCCTAAACTTTGCTACTAGAAAAGCGCGTCGATGACACTTGACATAAGTCTGCACTTCCAACTCCCTTCTCCAGTTCTCTATAACAACCATGAACAACCTGTAATCAGACAGACTGACATGTATGGACACGCCCAGACTTAAATCAAATCCTGAGGATTGTACCTCATAAGCACCCTCAACTGTCGCCATGGCCACGTTTATGGGCGATAAACAGTTGGGTCCGCTCTAGTTCAGTAACTAGTTTCGTGCTCCAGGAGAGGTTGTTCCGGATGGTTGTGCTCGCATTTACGAAATAAGCTGTGCGGCATCCCTGGTGGTCTCTACCTATGTCTAAGATACAGGCTACGTTTTGTGCGGTTCGAGGGCGGTTAATGCGATACATAAACTCTTTACGCGGAAATAACCGGAGTTGACGCATTAAATCCCCCTAGTTGGCGGTAAAAAAACATCGCCTTTGTTATCGTGCCACCCGGAGGGTATTACGTTTTGCCTTATGTACTCCAACAAGACGAAACAAACTGTGCCAGCTTACAGTTCTTCCCATACAGCATGAGGACACTTCGGTGTTTTGGGATGGCTCCACAGCGCATTCTTTACTGCTCGCTTATTTACATGACCTAAAGGGAAAAACAGGTGAATTGACCAAGTTGGATGTAAAGGCTGTCCATTTTGGTCTGTTCAGATAAAGAAAGATGATGTCACACACAAGTCTTTAAAATCAGTTTTAATGACTCTCGATGTGTTCTATAAAGATATGTTTTATTTCTATCCAAACACAGTACACTAATATCACAATAACATGACTGTCATTGTACGTGAATCTGTGATCATGCTTTCGACGAATGTCCCATTGTGGCGAGTCAAGAAGCCTGCTTCTACCAAGAACAGTGACAGGGCAGATGAAGGGCTTTCCAGTTTCCTCGCTGATGAACTTTTCTATCAGGCCTGGGGCTGAGGCTATAAAGATCTTCTATCATAAATAAGTCTCTTCGGTGGTCTGCTAACAGCCCTGTCAATATTTTGGCATCACCATGGCGGCAGCCTATGTTCATGGCCTGAGGCACTTCGCGTTGTTTGTTGCTGAAAGGTCAATCCGCAGTATCGGACCGAAATATCCTTGAAACATTTTTAAAAGTAGGCAAAAGCAAGGGAAAATATAGTTATATACTCTAAATGCACATGAGTTCCTGTAACTTTGTCCTGTTCTTTCCAAGACTGACAAATTTGCCTTAAATGGGGCGGAACGCGATGCAACCCAAGTCGACCCAACTGCCGGGTGATGGCGATGTTTATGATTGAACACACGGTAAACAAAAAGCCACGTAAATGATTAGGAAAATCCACTGGGCTGTGTGCGGAAAGATGTTCTTACGGGTGTTTCAGAGAATAAGTGATGCGCCAGCATCTTTTAAGTATTCAATTTCATTGGAGATAAAGATAAGAAAATGTCGCTTAATTGTGCTGCTTGAACAAAAGAAGGACAGTAAAGTAGCGCGAAACACATTCTTGAATGAAACTGCCCAGTTAGGGTTTTCTTTCCTTTGACAGTCTGTCCCAAAAATATAACTATGAGCATAGGGTAAACATTAACAAGAAACTGTAACTTCGTTTGCTGCCCAGGTGAACCACAGCGCTGCCAATGATCTTCCCAAGAAGCGAAGACACCCGAAGAAGCGCAGGAAGAAGAAGGCCGCAAAGGACAAGGGTAAGGAAGAGAAGGAGGAGGAGGAGGAAGACGAGCAGGACACCTACAGATACTACACGGTTGGTCTTTGCATAGTGTTTGTCGTAACAGTTTAACGTTACAGACAAGAACGGTGTTTGTATCAACGACTGTAAAACTAATCTAAGTGTTAGATAATGCAGGACAAGTTGGTACATTCCTGTACTCAATTATGCCAGAGAGTTCAAAGAGAACGTACTTGTTAAAAACTTGATATGTAGAATTTGAAAAAAAAAAATTAACGGGGATCAGTTGTCTGACTTATCATTCATTCTGTCCCAGGAAATCGCTGAGAAGTTCCCCAACATGAAACTTTCCACCATCCTAGACGCAGAGAAGAAGTTCGTAGCGGCAGACGAGGACGGGAACGGGGTGAGTACGAGACACACGAAACTTGTAGAAAAAAGTCCGCTACTTTTTTCTCCCTTTCACGATTTTGACCCTACTTTATTTTTCAGACAATCGACGAGGACGAGCTTGAGAAGATCCTGGACACGGAAAACACGATGTTCACCAAGGACCAAGTCAAAAGCATCATGAAGGAGGTGGACTCGGACGAGACGGGCAACTTGGATTTCTTGGAATGCCTGGCGGTGAGTGATGGGTATTTGCTTCGTGAGCGTCGGGCAGGCTTGCACATGTAACTAAGAAAGCCGAGGCAAAATGGGAATTCATGGAAAATGTCCTCTCCTAGATACATTTCAGATTAATTTGAGTGTTGGAACCAAGTTCCACAGTTTCAATGTCCTTCGAAAACCAGGATATTTCACTTTAAGTTTAACTATCAAAATACGCAGGGTCATTTTTGGGGAGTTTGACGTCATCAATACGTGCACCAATGTTGCGTTTTGTTTTAGAATCTCCAACTTTAAAAAGTATCCACCACAGATATCTGCAAAACATCTTTTTTCCACACTGCCCATGAGCGATCCAATCTCCTGAAATAATCACAATAGAAAAATTGGGCCTTCATCCATACCATCTCTGTCGTGTTTCAGGTTATGGATCGTCTCCAGTCCCACAGAAAGACAAACCTTCCCTCCTCACTGCAGAACAACAAAAGCAATGTCTGCGTAGTGCAGTAAGCCAGCCGATCGCTAGAGGACGTTGGCGTGTACTAGTACTAGTATTGTCGTCAACGCTGTGAATTTGGTCGAACATGGGTCCTCTGCCATAAATATGTCCCAAACATTTGTACATTTCTATAAGTTTATATGTAAACATCCTTTCATGTATTCTTCTATATACTTTATAATTTCGAAAGAGTAATAATGAAAAGCAAATAAGGGCTAAGAGCTTAAACATGAATTTCTGTAGAATTTACACATTGAGTAAATATGTAGTTCATATTGCTCCTTGTAGTAAACGTTAGTAACAGATAACGAGAGTAATTGTAGAGGACAAAATCTGTGCATTAGTTATGCAAGTTTGAGTTTCAATGTTCATATGTACAAAAGCAGGCTATTATGCACTTTTCGGATGTTTGAAGATCAACCTGTCACAGCTTTTTATTATTGGACTTAGCATTTCTGTAAGTTGTGTTTATAGATAACCTGGCTACTAGTGTAATATGCATTCAGTCAACCCTCTTCTTTTGTATTCTTTGCCTGTCCAAGACAGCTTTCATAAATCAGGAGCATATTAAAACTTTTTGTATAGACGTTATCAAATATTAAATGCAACCTTCACCAAACTCTATGGGAGTGAGTACAGAATTCAGTCTATTTCATAAGGTAATATACCATAACGGGCATCCAAATACTCTCCTGCACATTTCCAGAAATATTCTGTCAATGTGGAGACAAAATACGAGCAGACCCGTCTGTACTGTGTGGAAAGCTTTATTCCCCAGTCTACCCCCTGACACATCGGGGGAGTGGACACAATTCTGTACAAATCATGGGCTGTTATCTTCACTTGTTACCCATACAATACAAATACATGTACAAATTTATGTACAAACTACCTACTGTGGGACTCTTATGTACACACTGTGATTTAGGTCAGGCTGAGGCCACAAGGCTGCTGGTACCACACCCCCCCCGTAAATAAAAATAATTGGTATTAGTAAACAATATTGACAACAAGAAATTGGTTAGGGTTGGGCCTATACACAATACTTTTGTTTAGATTCCACACACAATTCTATACACGTTACTGAGATTGTACTGTCTCTAATACAAACATGATTTTCTCCAATTAGTTCCCAGCCACTGATTGATTTTCCTTTATGAACAATATACGTAGAAAATTAATTTCAGCTCAACACTGATTGTATGTATTAGTTGCTGAGATGGTGTCTCTATTCCTTCTCTGTTCTCTGGTTCAGTCAGACCAAGAAATACATAACTAAATCAACCCAAACATTTTTAAAAAGTCCTCTACAACAAAATGCTGTATAAAATATTTAAAACATAATGCTCATTGAGCAAACTATATCCTCAACAAACAAAATATACAATTATCAATGTTAACAATACCCATTTCACCTGTAGTCTAGCCTATCTATCAAGTTAACATTCACTATCATTACATTCCTCATCATTTCAAGGAGAAAAATGGTACAAATCAATTAATTACAACCATTGTTGAATTAAAATACATAAGCACTCAGACACTGACAAAAACTGCAACAAAAAGGTATGTTACACAGCTGGGTATCTTACACAGGAATCAAGAAGTTTTCTCTGTCGCTATGGTTTACCATCAGAGCTCACTTGGGTATACCTGTACACTCACCATCTTTCTTACTTACAAGCTGTATGGTCAATATTTCATAAGCTGAGTCTTGCTAAAAGAAGAAGATCAAAAGAAGAAGACCATGATTAGGAGATACATCAGCTATTGTGTATAGTAGACTATACTTGAACACACTGACCTTGGGTGCAGATTGTCAAGAACTTGTCTTTGAAAAAAAAGTTGGTGAGTTCTGATGAGGATTAAGTTTTTTAATCCCTAAAGATTGACCTCAGAGTATAAGATAAACTATCTAAGACTACTCACCAAGTTGCATAGGGATACTAACTACATTCTAACTAGTAAGAGTAGAGTTAGAATACTCTGTGGGACTGTTCCGAATGGCAAGTATGTCCACATGGCCAGGCTGATGCCCACTTCCTCACATCCTACATGAACTTTACGGACAGAACGGCACAACACAAGAACAGACTAGTAACTCACCATGCATATCTATCAATGGTTGAACCAGTAGATACTGTGTCAGACATACACTATACTATGGAATAGGAAGAACTTTATGGTAGAATTCTGTTGGTTTCTATAGGGGCAGGGATACAGAGGGAGCAAGTAATGTGGTCAAGGACTGTTACCAAACTGCCTGGTGACTGCTTATTTCCAACAATAGGATCTATCAGTTGATCTAAAAATGAGAGCATTTCAGAGCCATTTCATAACCTTACACTGAAAAATACTCACTTCAACATGGTGTGATCATTTACAATTGTTACTTCAACTATTCCATCCAAATGTCCTGTTGACATGACTACGGAAACCATACGTTTGCTGACATTATGCAAAATTCATCAACTAACAAAATCCTCCAGTCTCTTCCAGTCTAAAACACATTACAGTTTGTCATGAAAACATTGTACACAGACAAGACTGGATTACATGTATCTAATGTTTGTATTTCATGGCCCTTTATTACTAAACTGACCACAAATAATTTTGAAAAACTTCCACACTGTTGTCTAACATTTTCTACAAAATATGTCTTGTATGATCTACAGCTGGAATTGTTTTCATTCCAATCTGGTCAACCTGCTTCAAACTAGTTGTATGATCCAGAGTTGGATTTTGGAGTCCTACACAGTGATTGGGTTGTTGAGTTGTTGCTGATTGTAGAGTTGATGTGCAATTCTTCCTCTGACAGAGAGCCTGGGACCTTTCCACAGTAGAAAGTTGACAGTTGTCTGAAGCACCTTAATGGCCTTGAGTTGTGTTTCAATAAGCCACACGTACAGCTGGACTACAATGGTCATTGTTTTGTGAAGTCAGCAGGATTTGTCAGCCTATGTTTGTCACCATCCAGTGCTGTAGTTATTGCCTGTCAATGGTGTTGAAGAACCATTCGGTGAACTTGCGCAGCTGTGCAGCAGCTGTCTGGGACTCCTCCTGCAGCCGCACGTTGTCCTGCCGCAGCTGCTCGTTCTCCGCCTGCAGCGCTGCCTTCTCCTGACGCTCCTGAGGGGAGAAGGTTCCGTGAGTACTGTATGATATTACCTAGATGGGAACTGTACCTCTTCATAAGCTGACTATCTGAGAAATGCTACCCCAAAACAGCAACACACTGTGTGCAACAAACATATATGTTTTGTCTTGCTGAAATCTTAATAAAGAACAAAATTTCACTGGAAAGACCAAAATTTTTATTTTAGTCTTTCCAGTGAAAAGTTAACCACACCTGTATGTGGCAGAATTTTAATGTGTAGTGGTACCTTTCTGAGCTCCTCCTGGAGTTGTCGCACCCGTGTCTCCAGCTCTGTGGAGCGTTGAAGGGCCGACTGTGGTCTGTGGACGGACAGGAATACTTGATTAGATCCATAACCCATACCCAACTATTTTTCAGAATTAGTTCCAAGTGCATTCAAACAAAAACCAACAAGCAAACCAACAAACAAACCTTCTTCCTCTCTGGGACTCCTCCGGGTCTCTCCTTAGCTGTTGCTGTGGGGAAACAAACAAAATTTGTACTTTTATTTGAAGGGGACAGAAAATAGCACACAGCTATAGCGAGACAGGTACAAACTCTACCTGTGCAATCAATAAACACAGTTTGTAACTTATCCTTGGTTTCCTATGAGTGGAAGAATGGGTTCAATCTGGGATGTAATATTGTTTTCATTGTTGTTGTTGTTGCCATGGTGAAAAGTAATACCTGCATAGATATACTCCAAAGAAATGACCAATAATCTTTCCCCAGGACACTAAAAGCCCACCAGCAACCTACAATTTGCTGGCAAACTGGTGATTGTAGGGGAAAGAGATGGATACCAGCAATTTTCCAGGCTTGATGTTGGCCTAACAAACCCAGGGCTGTTTTATGAATCACCATTCATGAAACTCAACAAAAGTGCTGACTATCCTGATAGCTTGACGACTCCAAAATAGGACAGCTGTTATCAAGTTTTCACTTGAACTTCTTTGTTGCATTATACAACACACAACAATATGAAAGCTGTTTGAGTATATGTGCTTGCTATTATTTCCAATCCCAAATTGACAAAGCATGGCTACACATCATAGGTAGTCTGGAAAAACATGTTTCTCTGGAGAAGTGTTTCCCATTTTTTTACAGACAATTTTTCCTCAATTGCAGGTAAAACATCTTAAAAAATTAAGACTAAAAGAAAGGCTTCTGCGAAGTCACTTTGAAATTTGGTAGCCTCTTGAGACTTAGATGGGAATGTTAAGACTTTGACATGAAATTGTGACCAAATTTGTGAGTGCTTAAAAGGCTTATCTTGCCTGTAACATTACAGGGCTTACAGGGATATCCTCGGGCATGTACACATCATTAAGGGTCCACAAATGGGCTCCTGTTGCTCTTGGACTATTCTATGAGAATGAGTTTTCTTGCCATAAAATATCTAACTGGTAATGATTATTGTCATAAAGTTCAATTAATGACCTGGAAACTATTATGACTGCAATAGCACTGAAGTCATTTGATTGCATACAATTCGGCCTCCCTCCTAACTAATAGCTTACAGATGCTCCATAATCACCAGTATTCCAACCATTATAGTTGTTTCCACTGACCTTATTACATGTAATCCTGGTAATACCATGCACTCTTCTGCACTTTACTCACTTTAACTCACTTTCAAGGACTACCTTCCAGAATGGCTTCCCAGAATCAAATCTTTAATCAAATCAAATCTTTATTGAATATCAACATTGCAGGCGTGCCGAGTACTTCGGGCACATCTGAATTGCATTGACATTTTACAAACATCATCACAATAGATTAAAAACATCATCATCATTTAAAAATCAACATCAAGAACACGTAGGTTAAAATAGTACAATTTCACTTTAAAATACAATATATATATACATGTCTAATACACATCACAAGTCTTTTACGGCTCTCACAATGAAGGAGTTTTTGTGTCTGTCCGATCGGCTTAATGGGAGCTTAAACTGATTGCTGTTCTTCCTAAGATTATATACAGTGTTCTCTCTTGGTGGGATAAAGTCATTGCAGGGGTTGGTGGGGTCTTGTAGAATCCGTTTTAGCTCTCTCAGTGATGCCTCCCTCCTCCTGCACTCGAGAGTGGGCAAGTATCCACTGGGAACTCCGCAAATCCTGAGGCACAGCTTAGTATAATAGTATGGCTACAGATTTGACCCTTCATTTTTAGACAACTTTTGTCTATTTGTCATTTTTACATGACTGTCCATAAAACATTTAGTACAATTTACAAATTTTGTACCAGAATTTGCACTGTACCAGTACACGTACTAAGGTAAAACTTGAGCTAACCACCATTTTATATGTCTCGTGTTCTATCATAACTCACCCCTGCACTCATCCGTGCGGACGGCTGCAGCTTGTTCTCAGAGTTTGTACCACCAGATCGATCTTCGTTCCCTTCTCCTGATGGCCTTGTCTCGGTCTCAGGTGCTGGTCTGTTTGTAACTGGAGAGGGCCCGATACCTGCAACAGAACACGCCATTGTTACCACCTGGACGCCACAATACAGCAAGGGTTACCTGGGGTTGTGTACATAGAGTTATGACTTTGTCATGCGAGGGGGGTGAGGCTGGTTAGGTCT
>NW_017803843.1:1246510-1283686 GCF_001625305.1 Branchiostoma belcheri | reverse complement strand
AGAATTTTAATGTGTAGTGGTACCTTTCTGAGCTCCTCCTGGAGTTGTCGCACCCGTGTCTCCAGCTCTGTGGAGCGTTGAAGGGCCGACTGTGGTCTGTGGACGGACAGGAATACTTGATTAGATCCATAACCCATACCCAACTATTTTTCAGAATTAGTTCCAAGTGCATTCAAACAAAAACCAACAAGCAAACCAACAAACAAACCTTCTTCCTCTCTGGGACTCCTCCGGGTCTCTCCTTAGCTGTTGCTGTGGGGAAACAAACAAAATTTGTACTTTTATTTGAAGGGGACAGAAAATAGCACACAGCTATAGCGAGACAGGTACAAACTCTACCTGTGCAATCAATAAACACAGTTTGTAACTTATCCTTGGTTTCCTATGAGTGGAAGAATGGGTTCAATCTGGGATGTAATATTGTTTTCATTGTTGTTGTTGTTGCCATGGTGAAAAGTAATACTTGCATAGATATACTCCAAAGAAATGACCAATAATCTTTTCCCAGGACACTAAAAGCCCACCAGCAACCTACAATTTGCTGGCAAACTGGTGATTGTAGGGGAAAGAGATGGATACCAGCAATTTTCCAGGCTTGATGTTGGCCTAACAAACCCAGGGCTGTTTTATGAATCACCATTCATGAAACTCCAAAAGTGCTGACTATCCTGATAGCTTGACGACTCCAAAATAGGACAGCTGTTATCAAGTTTTCACTTGAACTTCTTTGTTGCATTATACAACACACAACAATATGAAAGCTGTTTGAGTATATGTGATTTCCAATGCCAAATTGACAAAGCATGGCTACACATCATAGGTAGTCTAGAAAAACATGTTTCTCTGGAGAAGTGTTTCCCATTTTTTTTTACAGACAATTTTTCCTCAATTGCAGGTAAAACATCTTAAAAAATTAAGACTAAAAGAAAGGCTTCTGCGAAGTCACTTTGAAATTTGGTAGCCTCTTGAGACTTAGATGGGAATGTTAAGACTTTGACATGAAATTGTGACCAAATTTGTGAGTGCTTAAAAGGCTTATCTTGCCTGTAACATTACAGGGCTTACAGGGATATCCTCAGGCATGTACACATCATTAAGGGTCCACAAATGGCCTTCTGTTGCTCTTGGACTATTCTATGAGAATGAGTTTTCTTGCCATAAAATATCTAACTGGTAATGATTATTGTAATAAAGTTCAATTAATGACCTGGAAACTATTATGACTGCAATAGCACTGAAGTCATTTGATTGCATACAATTCGGCCTCCCTCCTAACTAATAGCTTACAGATGCTCCATAATCACCAGTATTCCAACCATTATAGTTGTTTCCACTGACCTTATTACATGTAATCCTGGTAATACCATGCACTCTTCTGCACTTAAAATAACTCACTTTAACTGACTTTCAAGGACTACCTTCCAGAATGGCTTCCCAGAATAGTATGGCTACAGATTTGACCCTTCATTTTTAGACAACTTTTGTCTATTTAACTGTCATTTTTACATGACTGTCCATAAAACATTTAGTACAATTTACAAATTTTGTACCAGAATTTGCGTGAAACTTGAGCTAACCACCATTTTATATGTCTCGTGTTCTATCATAACTCACCCCTGCACTCATCCGTGCGGACGGCTGCAGCTTGTTCTCAGAGTTTGTACCACCAGATCGATCTTCGTTCCCTTCTCCTGATGGCCTCGCCTCAGTCTCAGGTGCTGGTCTGTTTGTAACTGGAGAGGGCCCGATACCTGCGACAGAATACGCCATTGTTACCACCTGGACGCCACAATACAGCAAGGGTTACCTGGGTTGTGTACACAGAGTTATGACTTTGTCATGCAGGGGGTGGAGGCTGTTAGGTCTGCACAAGTGTGAGTAGGCTCTGGTGCAGCCGGTAGTTATACCCCATGTGTGCAGGCTGGGAGCATGCTGCTGTCTTGAAACAGATGCCGCCCTGATGACCACGTATTGCTCACAGCTGGGAGGGGCTGTAAATATAGCTGTCTGGCCATAGCAAGTCAACTGTGTGGTTTAGACAGACTGCTGCCGAAGCACAATGGGTTGTACACTAGCCATATCTAACAATACTTTGTAGAGTTCCACAAATTCATTAATTAGCCCACAAAGTGTGCATAACGTCAAATCAATGAGAATTAAATGGTGACAAGGATAAAAAATAGATTTTTGCATAGGCTTAAAAAGACATTTGTACAATATGGTTGCTTTCAAGCTTGCTCATTACTCTCAGAAATACAGAAGGCTGTTTGAATAGAGTAATTTAGTGTTGAAAGCAACCAAAGCAATTCCTGTTTGCTAGTATGACACAGAATCAATGTACTGCCCTAGGGAATGTGGCTGCAGGGCACATAAGCGGCATTCTCAGGGCGTGTGAATGGTGTCATGTGGCGGTCTGCCTGTGACATTGGACATGAGGTTAGAGGAGGCGGGTAGAGCTGTTTAGGAGCGGAGTAAGAAGATAAACAAAGCTGGGACAAAGTATAACAATACCAATGAAGGAAAAAGTTACAGATCAGGTGGCTTCTATAATGTGTTCACATCTCTACTCCAGGCTACTCCAAGACCTCTCCAAAATTCTAACAAAAGACATTCTTGAACTAAAATGTTCCTTTTTGTAACACATACACATGTATGCCTGGTACAAGCCGTGATTCTGCAACTGTAATCCCAGTTGTAAAGCACATTATATAGTCATTAGACCATTGAACTTTCACTACTGATCTCATAACATTCACACTCATTGCATATATTCCACACACCAAAACGATCTATTAAAATAATATCATAATCCATGTTATTGAAATCATGGTGTGTGCATGTACACCCTATCTAGGCACCGATATGCCTCATCCAGAATTCACATGGGACTTGTGGAAAGTTCACTGTTATCCATCGCACCATGGTTTATTTTGGACAAGAATACAGCACTTGCTGTGGTATCTGGGCAAATCATAATCCTAAGACTGCCAATATATTGCACAATCTAGTCAATCATCCATTGTGCATACTGCTGAGAAGCTTTTTTTTTAACTTTCAAAATAATTGAGAAACATTTTCCCTTCACGGAAACAAAAGTGGACAAAAGAGGAGAAGAAAAAAAGAATTACTCCAGACACAACAAGCAGCAGGAGAGACACAGCTTGATTTTAGTTAGAGTTAAGCAGGAAGCTGCAGTAAAGGGCAGGCGTTGCATGGGGGAGGGGGGCTGTGCCGACATGCACTGCAACAGTCTCCCAGCATGCCATGAGTACCGAGGTCACCAGAGGTCATTACCCTGTACGGAAAGGTCCGAGAGGCTGGACAGATCCAGTTCCTTCCCCCAGTGGGCTGTAACCATGGCAACAAGGGCGGAGTCAGACAAGGGCATGTCCACTGCCAGGAAAAGCTAGGCACTAAGGAGCAGTTCTCCTGTATAGTTTAGATATTATAAGTGACTACAGAAGTAAGCTTGTGAAGGGGCGCTGTAGATTTATTCATGAAGCCTGTATCAAAATGATTGGCATGATTAAAAGATCAACAAACAAATCACTGTAACAATCTATAGCATGATTATTTTGACATCCCATCAGTTCTTGTGCCAGCCAGTGGCATGCAGCAAACCTGTTCAGCCAAGACTTGTGTTGCAGGCTGCACCATCTGGCCATGAAAATCTATTGATTCTGGCAGTTTCTATTGTTCAGCATTGAAATTTAGTATCCATATGTGTGTTTCTTTTTTCCTTATAATTCATCCTCAATTTGACCTTTGGTTGTAATTTATGAAAAACACCCATCTTCAACATAATCCAGAACTCCAGTACACTGAACTGCAGTAAATTAATTTTAAATTGCTCAGCCTTCTCAAAAACAAAGATTATAGACCAGTCCTCCCAAAACATGGAGGATATTTGGGCTGAGCATTAAAAAACTGAACCACAAATTTAAAGACTGACTTTGTCCCCCGAAAATTATTTGGAATTAATGTATCCAGTAAAAGGACCCCTGTAAGAACCTGTGGGACATCTCTGGCCAGACACTGGAGAATCTTCCTACCTTCGAACTGTTTGGCCGTCTCCACCAGGTTGTTCCAGTTGATCCCAGCGGCAGGATCGGGGAGGGGTAGCATGTTGCCAGGGTAACCCTTGTCACGCCCTCCTTCTGTAGACATCAAGGCAGCACGTCAGGGTGATTCCATTTGGAACGTATGGAGAGGGGTGGGTTCTTCTGCTTTATGTTTCAGTTTCTTTTTTCGATTGCACATGCCCTCAAGTACAAGTATTCTTACATTGCACATTGTCCATAACTTCTCTGACAATCCATGCATGTCATTTCAATAAACCTGCCTTTCTTGACATTTTTTTCAGCATGTATTCTGATGATTGTCCTACATTTTACATGGTAAGAAATGCATGACAAGAGACATGACAGTAAGGACATTACCTCTGACATGTGCAGACTGGGCACTCATCCTGGTGGGGTAGGTTCTCAGCAGAGGAACCGCACTGTTGAATGTCGACTCTCCGCGTCCTGCATGGTCCAGGGAATCATGGCTGCTGCTGCGGTTCATGTTCAGGCGCGAACCGTTCATGCTCTCGTCTGACACAGTGCGTGGGATGGGCGGTCTGCCGGGGCCACTGGCACCATCTCTGCTGTTGGAGGCCTGGTGGGTACAAACTGGTGTCACTTTCAATGTAAACATAACTATGTGGATGTACAGTCCTTATTTTACTGATGTGCGAAGGAGAGGCTGTGCAAAAGTCAGTTTTCTGGTTATAATATATGCTCATGTATACACTTCAATGTTATTCATTACCTGCAAATTTTAGAATTTTATGAATCAAAGACTTTTCAGGGCACATACTAATGTTAGAAGAAGTTTCATCCATGTTCTGTACCTGAATTTCAGCCTCAGAGACATCAGGGTTGATGAGTTTCAGCAGATCCTCCTGCATGCTAGCAGCCTGCAGCAGCGCGGCCGTGCGAGAGCTGCCCCGCGTGGCGATGGACCCCGGGCGCGACCGTGTCCCGCCGCTGTCCTCCATCACCAAGCTGCGTAGCGAGGCCTTGGGACTGCTGCTGCTGGCGCTGCTGGCGCTGTCGTCTGGCGGGTACTTCTTGGGTCCAGCCTTCTTCCTCCGCTGTGTGGGCGAGCCTTGGGACTTGTTAGGGCTGGGGTTGCCATCTGTTGGAACAGGGGAACAATCACTACAATGACAACAATTTTCAGTCAATCTGCCTCACCACAGATACAGACGATAAACAGACCAATAGGCTATTGAATCAGCAGCTACGATGTCTGGGTAACAGGAATGACAAATAACAAGGTGACATGTCACTGGTACATTCCGCTAGCTAGACACACTGCTGTTCACAGTACATGTACATGTACATTAAATATTCTGGAACTGAGATAAGCATCAGAGGATCTAAAAGCTCTGTGCTGTTTGATACAGATCTATGAAGAGCAAATTAGCGTTGACAAATGGGGTCAGAGGAGCCTGATGTGTGCCCCTGGTGACCCCCAGTTTCAGCATTTAGTAAGTACCAATACTAATCCAATGGAAGTGTTGGAGAGTCAAAACAAAGTTTAACTTAACCTAATTTCAGAGACATGGTAAGAACAAAGGACTATCGACTCTATGGACTTTGGCTCATATCTGTGTACATGAATTGTAGTAATTATGAATCATGCGGATGTTGTTCAGCTAATGCAGTTACACACCCCACAAATGGGAATGTGATGTATGTCATAAACAACATGTACAACATTGTTGATACACAGACTACTCTCCTTGGCAACAGTCCTAGACCCTGTGTCAGTCTTTAACTCCTGACATGCAGAGGCATACCAGTACCACAAATCTATGTAGCTATTTTAGTGTCCCAATTGGCAGTGTATAGAGAGTAAGTGAGTCCCTAAATTTGCAGAGATACCAGCTGAGCAGTCTGCCTACCCCTGGTGGCGATGTTGAGCCTGTCCCTGTGTCCTGACCCCAGACTGCCGTCGCTGGACTGGGAGTGAGACGACACCTCGCTCAGGTTGGAGGTGCTGTTGGAGGGGTCCTGTGGCCCTGCTCGCAGACCGTCAGGGTCATGGCCTCTCATCTAGGAAATAATGTCAACTGTCTTTATACATTACCTTTACACAATGCTGTTTAAAGAATGAATACTTCCGGGGAAGGTGCTGAGAAGAAATCTTGAAGGAAATTATGACCAATTAAAATTTTTTTTTGATCTGCACATGCTTTAACAAAATACTCTGAATCTGTCACTCCATTTGATTTGCTTATGTTTAACAAGGTCTTGGTCAAAATTCATAGCAATTCAGGACAGCAGAACAATAACTTTGTCATGTCAAAATAGGTTGGCTACTAGCTTCTCTCTCCAGGACCCACCTTCTCCATGGCCCTGGTGATGCTGCTGCGGTACCGTGGATGCTGCATGAAGTCAGGAACATCCACAGTGTTCTCAGGAGGGGTGTGGAAATTCTCAGGAGACTCCCCCACATGCTGGGTGGAACCTTCCCGATCCCCTGCCTAAAATAGCACAACAGTAAGGTCAATCTCATAGTAGTTAGCAATGTGTCTATTCATCATGACAAAAAGGGGTCTATCCTTCAAACATCTGTGAAGATGAATCTACTTTCTTTATCATCTTTCAAATAAAGTGACTAGCAAGTTTATCATAGTCACAATTTCAGTCAAACAATATACATTGTACATGTACAATGTAAGTACATGGCACATTTTATTTCAGCCTAAGAAGTAGTGTGCAGCAATCAAACCAAAGGGGGACAATATCCTGGCAAGTTATGCATTCAAACATACAGGGAGGGAGGGAGTCAGGGAGGAAGTTTTTTAAAGCCAGTGCCAAACAGTGATTCCCCACCTTCATGAGGTTTGACATGGGGATCATGGCTCCGTCCAGCCCGCTGTCTGTGGACGCTGTACGCTGGGTGGACGGGAACTCAGGCTCCATGTTGTCTCCTGTGTCATACCACTTCTCATCGCTAGTGCTGGTGTCAGTACTGGACAGGGTGTTGTTCTTACTGGAGTCACTAGAGTTGGGAGTCTGCAACGCCCAAACACAACTGTGTAAGGGATTGTCTCAACTCATGTCCTATCTAAAAGGACATAGTTTTGTACGAGGGGAGGACAAGTGACCCATCTCATGTATGTAGGGGTGGGTTTTGCAACAACAAACACATCCACTGGATTCTGCTTTTGAGATTTTTTTGGGATACACAGAAAGATATCCAAGACTTATAATACAGACAGAAATGTGAATGATAGACCTCAGTATAATAGAAAAAGTGTATGAACTGTCTCAACATATTGTTGGCACAGATCAAGCTCATGTTATGTCTTCATGGGAAATGTGTGCTTGTCATCAAAACAAAGGTAGAATTGGTCACTTGGGGTTGTGCAAATAAAATGGGAAGCAAAAAAATAAAAGAAATACCAACAGAAGAAGACAACAGAAGCAAGAGGCAGTACTTACATGAATAAAGAAAGGACAGCAATAGTAAGGAAAGAAGGGAAAGAGAAAAGTCTGGCAGGGAGAGAGACACAGAGAGGGTATAAATGTATGTGTAGATGTTCTGTAGATGTGAGAAGATTCCTATTATATACATGTAGTTACCTTGTAGTAGGTAATGTGATAGGAGTAACACACACAGCTGAAGCTTCTCGCAAATACTTACTAGTACTACCCACAGTATTATGAACTATTGTGAACTTTCATATCAGATAGGTAATTTTGCATGCCCATTTCACTTGCAAATGTGGTGTCAATGCGTTGCTGTTAGGATGTTTGGTACACTGGTTTGCTATTATAGCAACGGTGAAAATAGAAGAGAGCCTCTTTTTCCAAACCATTAGTTCCTTAGTTTGCTGTCTCCTGCTGTATATCATTGTCATTCCTGAATTCATGTTTGGTCACCTACACAGCCTAAGCCACAACTGCAATCCAGCAGGCCATGTACCTACTTCCCCATACAGAAGACTGCAGCCAGCATCCACAAGCTGTGCCAGGGGGCTACACAGCAGTTTGCTATACTGCAAATGCAGCCAGAGGTGGCTAGTCAGCTTAGCTAGGCCAGCCAAGCTCATTAGCCATAGATAGATGCAGGTCTGTACATGTAGCTAAAATCTAAGGCTACTTTTCTCATTATTCATGGAGGGAAGGAAACAAAAAAAACTTTTTACCAGGACATTTGCTGACTTTCAACACTTTAAAGTAGATGTTGTGCTCTCTTTATATATCTTCTTTATTTTTGACAACTGTTTTCTATCGTGTGCATGGTACAAGGGCAAGTTTTATCTGTCCTTTCAAAATCATTTTATACATTAGAATGTGTGTGTATACATGTAGAGAAATTTAAGAAGATCAGGGAATCAGTGATGCAAATAAAAACACTGCAACAGAAAGGGAAGAAGAAACCAACACAAAACAGAACCAGTGTACACAAACAAAGTGGCCTCATGGCAAGGAGTAAACACAAAGGGAAACCTCCAAACATCAACAAACCACAAAGACAGACAGCTGAACCATGCACAAGTACAACACACTCTTGACATACATAATGCATATCCAACATATGGAAATGCAACCAAGCAGAACATTAAACACACATGCATTCAAGTCAGGTGTTCACATCACTGACCATGCACATACCTAACCACTAGTGAATCTGTCATAGGTCAAAAGATACATTCTTACAGGTGTGCAAGAATAAACAGATGGAAAAGAAAACACTTTGAAAATTGAACTTAAGTTCTTTTTTTAACAAAAGAAGAACAGTTTACACCTACATTTAACATTTATTCTTTGATGTCTTTTATCTTGGAGAATATTCATTAACAGGTTTGTAGTGACAATACCTCACAAATGCAACTGACAAGAACTATTTGGGGAAAGGGACATTCCACACGTCTGTCATACAAGACAAACCATAGCCGAGGAAATATGGTTCCTCAAACAGTTGGAACAATTTCAGCAACATTTGAAATGTACATTAATAATGAAACAGATGCCAAAGGTGCTTGAAAATGGGCCAGATACAGAAATCAGCAACATCATTGATGATGTTGTGGAGACATTTTAGAATACAGACACTTCAAAGAAAAGATTATTTGAGCCAGATTGACTCCTCTCCCCAAATGAAAATAATGTAAAAAACATATACATACTGAGGAATGGAAGTGGTCAAGTACTAGTAATCAAAACGTTTTACATTGACATAACCAATACTTACGGTACACCATTTGACCATCTGAACATGGCAGAACACAACAGAAAACAGCACAGCACAGCACAAAATAAGGTCAAGTAACACAATGTGACACTGCACAACACACCATCCACACACTTACATGCATGTTCTGCCTGTGTGCTCTGTTCTGTTGGTAGTTGATGTTGCTGGCTGCTGACTCCATGTACATCTCAGGCTTGTAGGCCCAGGCCAGGTCTGCTGCATCTGAAAGGGAAGCTGTTCCTTTAACACCTCTGCACACACGAGTAGTCAGGGGTACTCATGCATGGGGTCCTCCTCAATGGGATCAACATTCTTCATATGGTGGCAAAAAAACATTGTTTTGTTTGTGCACTATGGGAGGAGGGGCTTTTTTTTTGTTTAGTTGGATAACATTATGAAAATCTTATCTTATCATTTGAGGGGAACTCTAGTAATTTGTACAAAAGGCATGTACTTGTATCATAATACATTAGTGTATTACTACATCTTTTATCTCGCTTATGTTTAAAACATCTTTTATCAGCCTTTATCTCGCTTATGTTTAAGAAACAGCATTTCATAATGCATGTTTCAGTACAGATGAAGGGTTCTACAAATGTTATATTAAAATCCAGGCAATGTGACAAGTGGTCAATCTGCATGGACAGGGTTGTCATGTGTTGTGAGCAAGTTTCTACTAGAAAGGCACAACATTTCAAGTAGTAGTGCAGGTGTGTTTGAATTTAGCCCACACTGTAACAATGAAGCTCATACTTACTTGGAGACTGGACAGATGGCCATTATTATTTATATGCTGTTAACTCCTAAGGAGGAGGAAGGTTGAGTACTTGACAGTGCCTTACCAACATGTGTGTCGACGTTCTCGGCACGATGTCTCTCCTCCATGAGACTGGGCTCGTCCTGTCCCACCAGCAGGGGGAGGGTGGAGGAGGGGGAGTCCCGGCTGTACCGCCCCTCCCGCCCGCTCATCCCCTCCAGCACCTGTCTCCGCAGCTCCCCGCCAGAGTCACGCCCGTGCCCGTACTCATGGCGGTAGCGGAACTGGGACGGGCTGCCCTGCCGAGCACTGGGGGAGGAGGAGGACGACCTCTGGGGCTGTGTGGTCTGGATAGCAGCTGGGGAGGATAAACATACGGTTAGTCTACTCTTCATTTGGTCTGAGGAATCCATTGGTCAATCTTCAAAGATTTTAAGGATAAAAAATGGTGCATCACATTATGACATAAATTCAAAAGTGCACATTATCTCTTTCATATTAAATAATAGTTCTATACAAGAAAACTGCAACAAAGTCAGGCAACCTTACCTGATTGGTTGGACCTGAGTGAGGAGTTGCGTGAGCTGGTTAAGGTTCGCGAGGCGCCAGACACGCTGTCATCGTCAGAACGTTCCTGAGAGGAGTGGGACGACACGCTGGACTCCAATGTGGAGTAGTTGGAATACTGGTCCGACAGGCCCCTGGGGGAACAAACACAGTTTGAACTACTGGGAGTTACCAGTACCATGCTGATCCTATGGTGCCCGTGCTAATGTTCATAAGAAAAAGTATGCAGCTCTACTGATCACTCTCTAGTCACAATTTGTCATGAACAAACAGGACTGTCCAAAGTGTCCTCTTTTTTCCACTAAATCTACACTTTAGTATCATACATGGCCTTGGTCAATGAAACATTCTGGTATCTGTCTTCTACAAAAAAAGTCTCACAAAATTCTATATTCTACAAATAAGGGGCTGGAATGGACCCAGATACAGGTACAAAGATCAAGGCATGTACTAATATTTTACACATATCAGCTTTTTATTTGTTGTGTTGTCAAATAATGAAAGCTGTACCTGCGGGGTGTGCCGTCGTCCATGGGGGGAATGATGACCACTTTCACAGTCACCGATGTTCTCAGCAGGTCAATCATCTGGTCATGGCTGAGTGTGGCTACAGCAACCTTACAGATCTGTAACGTTTGGAAAATACCAGTGATGTAAAAAATAGGAACCTCTATCTGCAGTAGCATTTGTTGCTTATTGCCACAGAAATTGTTGTTGGTACATGTACCTCTTTTCTTCTGCAACTTACAATTAGGTCAGTTTTCTATATATAGCCAGCAGAGACACCTGCTATAGTATATCATCACTGAATATTTAATGACTTTGTACCCCCACAACTTACAAGCGGCTAGAATTACATCACATTTCTGTCTAGAATTTTTCCATTCATACACAAGTGGGTGAACAAAATTGGGTCATTTTGACTTCCTAACCTTCACACAAAACCCAGGCAATGCCTTTATTGAGTGAATCATTAAAAGAATTCTGACATTCTTTGTGTATGTCAGCAGTCAGCAGACTTGAAGTTTCTCAAGTTCCTCCATAATGATTGTGCTTTCTTATGGATATCTATTTGGCTCATCCATCATTAAAAATTAGATCGCTTCAGTCGTTCAAAATTAGATTGCTTCAGCTCACCTCCACCAGTCTGCTGCCCTGTCTCAGCCCTGCCTGCCATGCAAAGCCATACGGCTCGACCTCTGCCACCATGCCCTCAAGGTCAACATGGAAGCCCAGCTGACCCAGGCTGTTCCGTCTGAGGGTCATCTCCAGGGTCTGTCAATAGTCAAATACAGGAATTGTGTCAGTACACAGCAGATAGTACTTACAGCTTACAGTTTTCCATCTTTATTCTTAGAATTCATCAGTAACTGGAGACTATGATACAAGTGATAGTGTTACTTCCAATTTTTACTGTAAATTTGGAAGACATTAAGAAGGAAAGTACTGACCTCACACCCCTGTGTGACTCTCATCAGTCTCTCCACAATCTCAGTCACTTCTGCCTCCGAGTCAGGACAGCTCATCACCACACACTCCCCACGGTTGTAGTAAACCTTCAACCTGCAGGAGGGAGGGGAAACAGATCTATATCAATTCAAGTGCAATCTAAGACTCCAGCCCTGTCTTTAAATTACCCAAGCCTTAAACCTAACTCTTTTATATGCCATATAATTGTAAGAAACCAGTTAATGAAATGTTATAACCAAACAAAGGGCTACTTAGTCTTCCTCCATCCTAATGACAAAGAATCAAGGCTGAACTATTAAGTGGTGGGAACCGGTGTTTGTCAAAAAAGAATCTCACAGTGGATGTAATAAGTAGATTTTTCTAAAAATTTCCTAGAGAAAAATGCTTGTATCAGGTGTATCCTAAGTTGTACTGACCCATCTGTTTGTGATGTCCATCCGATGACAGACTTGCAGGGTGTAGAGAAGAGAGCCTCCTTCACCTCCCCGTCCACCAGTACAAACATCTCACTGGAGATGCCCAGGATACAGTCTACTGTGGTGGACGTGCTGAAGTCCTCAATCTGGGGACGCACAGACAGGTCAAAGATTACTAAGCAACTAGAACTGTTTAACTCAAAACATCCAATTTACTCACAACTCCTCAGTAGCAACAAACTACGTTCCATAAATTTAGTTTGCTCCCATTAAGTCCCTTTCCTCCTATTACGATCATATGTTGTACCTACTATTGTTGAAAATTTTAAGGAAGGTCTACATACATAAAATATTTTAGGACCCTGGTTATCAGTGTTCCTTGACAGTTGATTGAATATAACAAAGGTGACTAGTACACAAGGGTCCCACCTGTATGTCCCAGATGATGGCTCCTGTGCTGGCCAGCTCAGGGGCCAGTCTGGGACGGGTTTTCTCCTTCTTCTTCCCGCTTAGAGAGAACTTCCCTGCAGGGAAAGGTTCAAACAAAATGTAAGAACAACAGATTATGTTTTAAAACTAGTGTCATACAAGGTACCTGTTGAATGTCTGCTTCATCTGAGAAAACTGACTCACCAAACTTGAGTGTTGAGTCGATGGATGTTGTTGTCGTGCTATTTGCTGCCAGGTCCTTCAGGTACTCCTGTCTGGTCCTGACAGCCATGGCGGCAAACTTCTCAGACTTGTGGGCTGCATTCTCTGCATTGATAACTGTGTAGACAAAAAGCCATGTTGATGATTGAACCAGGGAATAGAAAGAATTTCCAAATCCTTAACAAGGACTTAAAGTGAAAAAAATGGCCACAAGAAACCCATGCTACATTCATCATGTCAAGAATAAGTCTTACTTTTAGCAAGCAGGAACTCCTTGAACTGAGCAGATTTGGGGAAGGTTGCACCCTCAGGCATGCTGGGGCCAAAGGGTGGAACATCTTTGGATCTGGCCACAGTCACTCTGCAAAACAAGAGTCAATATTACTGAGTAATCTCTGAAACAAGATGTTACTAACTACCTGCTGAGGTTTTGTAACTTTTTGGTAAGTGATTCAAGGAGAGGCAAGTTGCTGATATTTGTGACAGAATATGATAAAAACTGTCATATTTTTCGAAAAAATGTACAAGAAAACAATGAAAAGGCAAGAGCTACATATTGAAGTTGGCAGTGACTTACTGGTACATAACGTTGTCTGTGTTTGGATTGATGGCTTGTACCACAATGAAAACATGCTGGAAATGTGAGCGGATTGTCTTTGGAGTGAAGGGCAGTGCACCTGGCTCCTGAAACACGATAGTCACAATGTCGTTCCCAATGTGTCGCTTCCTCAGCAGCTGGGGAGGTAAATAAGGGGCACGATAAGTGTCTGAAGTCACTACAAGTTAACTGTATATGCAGCATGCAGCATACCATGGCTCAGTTGATTGCTGTAGTATTGCTTCCCACTGCTAGGTGGCGCTGCACATGTGGGCCAATTTCTTTACATGGGCACAGTTCTTGATGTGGGTGCTTTTCACAACTGCACCTCTAGTCAAAGATTTTGTTACCAACTTCAGTATTATAACTTGTAGAAATAGCAATAACAGTAGGTAAGAAACACCATATTTACCTGCTGCCTATTGTTTGGTGTATATGGCAGCATGGTGGACACATGGAACATCACCTCACAGTTCTTGTATGTGGCATACAGGGAGTGGCTACCAGTGGAGTCCGCTGTGGGGGATAGCAATCAAGAGTTTTCTTCCGGTTAGCCATGTACGTCAAAATAATTAAGGTATTATTACTTTTATATATCATATAGAAGATAAGAATATTAATGTCTCCATACCATTTAATGTATAGCATTTTAAGTCTTGTGACTGATAAATTTTCATGAAAATAGGACTGATGTATTGTCAAAAGAAATCAGGAGCTCCTTTTGTTGATAAATCATCTACACCATAATAATACTGTCAATAAATGTCACCACGGTGAAATCCACTCACTTTTGTTATCCAGTTGTGCTCTGTACTTCTCAAAGCCCTTGAGACGAACACGCTCTCCCAGTGTGTCCAGAAACTCATCAAATATGGGACCGGCTGACTCTGTGGAGCCAAAGAACAGGACAGCATAGATGTCAGTAATGTTTCTATGCTGATTAGCACAGTAACACATTATCATAGACAGTTATGTTTACAGATGGTGACTTGAAGGGTACACACGTACCAGCTGAGCGATACCTTCAGGAGAGTAAAGAGGACACAAGGGGGAGTGATTGGAGACATTTCAGTGGTTAAGGAAATCTTATGAGGCTAGACAAGAGTGAATGAGAAGATACTGACCATTGTTATACATCTCCTCCTCTGTGCCCTGGTCAGTCTTACAGTACAGGATGCCCACCTTGTACTGGGGTAGAGATCTGGGGGAACACAAGAGCTGTTTTAATATCAAGGGAGGCATCACAGATCTTGTAAGTCCTAGGCAAAATATTCAGCTTCTGCGAATCTGTGACATTATATGTTTGCCTGCATAACCTATGTGTTGTAATAGTATATATGAGATGTAAATAAACATAAATTAGATAAATCAAATATAATCATCAAACATTCTCTTGATTATTGGGTGTCCATAATCTTGCAAGAAGAGTCAAATAAAGCCCTCTCACTGTTGACACCATTAGTACAGGTTCTAGGCACATTAAGTTGTTCAGAAGACTGACCTAGACTCAATGAAATGCAGTCAAGCTAATTGGCAGGTTGTGCCAGTAAAATGAATTATGGCTAGTTTTCTGGGGCATGTCAGCCATGCTACCACTACCAGAGACCAGGACCATGCTCTGTTTCTGCAGGAGTCTGGATATGTATGTTTGTAAGCCCAACCTGGTCAATCAATAGGCATTGGGAGAACTTCCACAGTAACATGCTGTAGTTAGATCATGAACCTTGAGTGATGTTCAACATCTCCCTCTGCTTTACCATTTTAGGACCTTTGTCCAGGAAGATGAAATCAAATATCACAACATCAATAAATCACACCAGTCATATCCTGGAGTTCTTCCCTTCCTACTTTTGCCAGATCAAAGGCTTTTACTCATGCCAAATTGCATTTCCAGTGAGAGCTTTACATCAAACCTCTTGGATCTGTTCGTAAGCATGAGCACACTGCAACTGTAGCTTACATAACCCTGAGTGCAATTACTAATGGCAGATGTCATCTCTTCAAAGAAGCTGTCTTGCAGAAACTCACATTATAAATGGATCCTGTGAAGTAAAGTGGAGTAAAGTGCCTCCTTGTACTAAAGGCAATTACTTGTTCAAAGCAATACAGCTAACTGAGGTTATGTCATGCATATTGAAGGCCCTGCAATCTTTTCAAAGGGAATTTATCCAACATTCATGAGATGTAGGTAGTCACTTCAGCTGTATGTAATGGGGCTAGAGCAAGCATGCACATCTGCTGTCAAGGAGAACAACATCAACCTTTCCTGGAATAAAGTCTTGTTCCATTGACAGGTTGCTTGAGCCTTTATGCATGAAATACTCAAATCAGTCAGATGGCCACTATTCATTGAGACCATATGGCATGATGATATTTTGCAGCACATGCTGATGACTATGATGTTTGTAGAATCTCAGACTTACGCCCTGTTCGTCCAGTCTCATCAGTTGTTCCGATGTTTTTGGGCTGAGCGAGGCGAGGCGCAGACAGCCGAGGTTGACCTCTGGGGCGACGAACTCCAGAACATCCTTGATGGGCAGACCCCGGGACGTACCATGTCGAGCTGTGGAAGGGATGGCATCCTCCAGGATAGACCCTCGCAGAGTTACCAACTGTGGAGTAAGAGAACATAGCTTGTATAATAGTACAGAAAACTGGCCTTATTTGTTGACACAGATACATACACAATTTTAATTGAAAAAAAAATTTAATTACTGGAGCTGAATATATGTATTGAGTCACTCATTTTTCTATGCTTTCTGAAGTTGTAAGCAGTTTGATATATGAAATTTTCACTGATATGTGAACGGCTACTGAGGCTGTTGGATTGGTGGTTGTTTCCGATACCTTTGCAGGTGCACAGAGTAATTCATTTGTACATGTATGTCACTTTGTCAGGCCAATGACAGGCCTAAAAACAGACAAGGGCCTCCATGATTCCATGTAAATTAAATCCTCCGTGACTTCCATGTTCCATACAAAATCTGTGTCCATCTGTTTTCCAGCCTTACTACAAAACCAGTGTTGTTGACTTACATCACTGGTCCTGATGATGAGACGGTACATGTACTGAGCAGGTACAGGAGAGCCACCATCTTTGTTTGCTGAGCTGCTGGTGCCGCTGTGATCTGGTAGCTTCTCCCTGCGGATGCTGATAGCGATGGGGCCCAGGTTCTCATCCACTCCCAAGTAGTTCTGGACATCAGCTGTTACAACAATCATCAGTAAAACATGATAAGTTTGGATTCAAATTGAGACATACATGGGCAAATGTATATACATGTAAATACATAAAATATAGCATGACAGCCTTAAGTTATCTTCCTGGTACTGTTAGACTTCATGATTTTGTATCATGTGTGGGTACCATGCATATATCATGAAGTGATAAAATAAAAGTTTTTTATGCATGATACCCTCTAAATTTTGATACGCTCTGCATTTTCAGCATTCTTGGATAAGCTGGTTTGAGTGAATATATTACGATCTTTAATAATCAACCACCTCCAGTTGAAGGGACAAATCTGTCTTGTGAGGTCTACATGTAACTACAAGGAACAACATGGAAAAAGATTATCTACAATAATTTTCCTTCATGTCATATACTAGTATGCTGTACAATAGTACATATAAATTATTTTTTAAAAAGTCTGTCACTGAGTGACGCAACAGCCATATTTCTGGAAACAATAACCTACTGAAAGCTTGTATGCACTGAAATGTCACGGGAAGCCACCTTTAGTACAGGAAATCATTAATGAACAAAAGATATCAACCCCACATAAATCTACTGCCTATGCCCCAGAGGAATCTTCAACATTTGCTGTCATCCAGTGATTATTAGAAGATAGTGATCTACAAGGTGGGAACCCACAGGGACACGTTTATCTGTCAGCTGTTGGGTCATATTCATGAACACAGCAGTTGCAGGTTGATAAAAATGGACACGTCGAAAGGACAAATAAAGCTTCACAACCAAGTCCAGTTGCCTGTTATGTCACATGATATTATATTCTGAAAAAAATCGAGAATTCTTTTAAACATTTTTTTTGTCTACAATAATTCCCTAAACAACAGTAAGTACAAATGATTTTCTTTATTGCTACATTTTCACTATCTCTTCATGTTCATGTAGAGATCTAACATCTAAATGTTATCAAATCTAACCAGTGGGGTGTGTATGATTTTATTTGTTATTATCAATGCATGTTGTATGTCCTCATGCTCCAGGAAACACATCTGTTTTTATTGTCAAAATCAAGTTTCAAAATCAAGCATTACTGGGAGTAACCTTATGATTATGCAACAATTTAAAACTATTTGTGGCCAAGAATTACTAAGATGTATTACTGTATGAAAAACATGTAATGACATCTGTATCAAACTGATAACCTTATGGCTCTTACTTCTTCCATCACAAACTTTGCTATTAATACCCAATGAAACATAAGCACATTGTCATATAGAAAATGTTATATGAGTCTAACTAAGAGAAATTTAGAGTATACATACAGATTATACTGTGTCCATTCAAATCATGCTGTTACTGTAGTGTACCACCACACGTTGTGTGTGTATCAGATATGTTGTAATTTAGATGTTGCGAATGATCTGTCAATCTGAATTTCGATGTACTACATAGTCTATAATTTAAAAGTATAAATCCAAATTTGGATATACCAAATCATCTGTAAATCCAAATGTAGATAAAGGTGTGCCACAAAATCAAGATGTACCAAATATTCTATAAATCTAAACTAAGAAGCTATTTGATGGTGTCTGTCAGTTAAAATCCTCCTGTGTCCAATATTCTGTGATCCCAAATTTAGTTATACCATCTAGATTTTGCAAGTATAATAAACATGTTCCAAATGTGCTGTAGATCTAGTTTATTGCACACCAATATACCGCAGTCCAATTTAGACCTACCAATTCGTATAACCAAATGTTCCATAAACCCACAGAAAGATGTACTAAACTTTCTGTGAATCCATAAACCTGCTGAGAAGATTACATGTGAAATGGCAGCAGCACCAGATGACAGGATCTGCCTGATGCCACCACAGGGGTGAGACTGATCTGTCTTATCAGATCTGTCCATACATCTAGCTCCATCCACTGGGACATGACATAAGCTAAAGAATTAGCCAGTTTGGTACAACAGCTGGGCTTGTGGGGAATGGCCTGGATACATCCTCACACATCTGAACATGAACATAGAAGGAAACCTGCCATCTGTGTTGGAAATGTCAATGACTCCTCCCACTGGAATACTAACTCAAACTTTCATGCACAAAATTACCTCTCTCTTATCACCGTAAGGCAAAAATCATAGATTACAAAGTCAAGCCTCACTGATGGTGGGGCCAACACTTGGGTATTTTTGGAAAGACTGTGAGTTTATGACCTTGCAACATGTTTATCTTTTAAAACGTGATACATAAAATCATGATCCTAACATCATAGCCATAAAAAAGCAATTTCTGCAGTTACACTCATGGATGCCCCCACATTTCATCAGTAACAATAAAACTATTAAAAGTCAGCTGAGAGTCTTCAAGCAGCGAAAAGAATGTTTAGAATAATCATAATACTTCTTCTGCACAGGTTATATGACAGAGTAACTGCCCTTACCTATAGTGTTCAGGTGGCTGACATCCACCTGTACTGAGAACCTGCCGTCCATACTCCATACATCTACTTTTCCTGCCTCCAGTAATAACAACACTTTCCCATCTCCAGCTAACAAGGTGCAATCAACTTACCTATTCAACAGGTTGCCACAATGGCACTTAAAACACAGACGCGACTTGCTTTTCTTGATTTCCAATAGTCTGTGTCTGTCGGCCCTGGCACCATGCCAGCCTGCGGGGCACCAGGCTGGTAATATAACTGCTGTGGGTACCACCAACACTTGACATTAAAATTCAAGTGTTTCAGAACACCCCAAGAACCCCTGAAAGGGATTCCCATTATTGAACTTTATGACGACTAAATGGCAGCCACATTAGCAGTCTTTATGTTTTTCCCAGGATGTCCTATTCCTTTACATCAAACGTTCCAGACAAGGAGGCAAGATGAGATAATTTTCTAGACCACCAGTTCACTCAATGTGCTGGCAACCTTCCATGTTGCTAAATTAGTATTCAGTTTTGCTTCACTCCATCTACATGTTACATTGTATCCTTTCCACAAACCAATTATCAACTTTGATGTCCCTTTCATTTTGTGGGTTCAAACACTTTTATAGCTGCTTTTAATTTTGAATGATTTTACCAGTGCTTCTACACTAAATCAAAGTTGTCCCCTTCTTTCCTAGAGATGGACTGTCCCATTCTGACAACCCAAGATCTATGAGTATGAGCTGATTGGATAGATGTTTTATTGGGTCTGTCGGATAAAATATATCACTTACCTACTTTGTCTAGTATGGATAGACTTGGGTTTTATGAGCCAGGCCATACCATAAATATGAATACATGTACATAGCCTGTAAGAAGTATGAGACCATGAGACAGCTAGGGTTGTGATATGTATATTGTTTCTATTAATTTACCAAAACGTATATTGTACTATGACCATAGATTCTCAGTACACAAACATTCTACCCTTATAAGTTATGGCAAAGTCATTCCCTGGGTTCACAGTCCCAGTCCTGTGACACAACCCTCAGAGTCACATAATGTGTTTATTTTGGCAGGAAAAATGCCACCAGGACCTTTGGTAGATCTACTCAAGGGGCACAGGTCAGGTTGTATGAAAGTAAAGCACATATTCTTCAGTTTATACTACATAATGTCTTCTGTACTATAAAACTTACAAAACATGAAGGGAATTGAAATTGACTTTATAAAAGTACAAGAAGATGACTGGGTTAATGTCATCCAAGTGCACTTCCTTTTCTCTTAGTCTTCGGCCAAAATATCTAATTAAAAGTAAACGTTAGTTGTGATTTTGCAAACAACTATATCTATGGAAAAAAAGGTTAAAAATCAGACTTCAACTTCCTATACTGTGATTTTTTTTCTTCCATTTTCTTCTGCTCCAATAGACAATGTTAATGTTATTGCATACATGTAACTATTCTACCACAAACAATCCCATGGTGAGGAAAGCACACCCCTACACCATTCTTGTTGCCAGGGTCTTGGCTGACAATAGCTGTTTCCATCGCAACCTGCCCTTCCAATTCATACCCAGCATTGTGACATGGCCCCTAACAAATACCTGAACTCTGGCCCCTGATACCTGTGTCTGTAAAAACAAACACCTCAGGAGCCTCAACAAGAGTCTGTAAATACCAGACATCCTTAGGGAAGCCATCTAGCCATGACCTCCACACAGGAAGGTCAAGACAACTCCAATCCCCAAGGCATGCATTCATCGGGTCTGCTAAAGTCATTGAGCTGTATTTCTTTCACTTGCCATCTGTGTTTTATAAAACTTCCTGATCTCTGTGTTCTTGATTTTGAATTTGAGGGACTTCTCATATCAAGTCTTCTTTGTTCTAAAAATCAATAAATTCTTTCCTTCTATTGATAGGACTAGGTGGTTGACCAGATATGCAAGTCACCACAACTGGAGATTCACTGCCATTTTCTCCCTGGAGGCATGTATATCACTACCAGCCATCTGATAAAAGTGTTTCAACTTGTCCTGACAATGACAGGTTGACAGGATGTTGCTCCTGTTTGAAACCTTTCAAACTTTGGGTTGGCAGACTTCAAGCTGTTTTAATGATGACAATGTCATACTTTCCTTACTCTGACCTGTCCTATACAAGTAATACAACGTGCTCCTACATTCTGGAAGCTGCAGGCACAAATGTCTCAACTGTCCATAGATAAAACATGTTATCACTATGAACTCATTACAGCATGGGGTCCTGTCAACAAGTACAACAATTAACACTGACTGTACACAGTAGCCACATGTCTAAAGGTTACATACAAGTCAGCTTCTATATCTTCCACACTGAACCTATGAAGGGGCCTTTCTGTGATGCTGTGACAGGCTGGACAGACTCTGCACAAGTGACATGTACATTATTTGTACAGGAGAACACCTGTCTGTGCTAAATGAAGGGAGTGACCAGTCTGCATGTCTGGTATGTGGGCTGAAACGGGGTCAGGTGGTGACCTGCACATATTTACACTGCTGCTGCAGGATTTACATTCTACTCCCTGCTAATGGACTTTCTCTGGATTTTGATAAAAACTTGCCTGAACTTAAAAGTGTCTTGAATAGAATTAAACCAAATAGATCTAAATTTTAAAATGAAAATCAGTGGTACAAAAATTGTTCCCAGATAATTCATAAAGATTGCTACATGTCTGACCATATATGATATGAGTTACCAGCACAGCTGCCATATAAACCTGACTTCCCTTCCAGAATAATGTTTCCCACATTCATCTCTCCTTAGTACAGCAGGAAGGGCAGAAGGTTTTCCTGTCATTATGTCATCACTCCTGTCTGATTACAGATATTGGGAGGTATTGAGTTACCTGAACCCCACAACTCACATTCCCTGACCTAATGTTGAATCATTTTGCAGCCCCATCATTATCCTTCATGGAACTATTTAAAAAGTCTTTAATCCCAGACTGTATACTTTACATCACTGAGAAATACTTGGCAACATAAACAACAGCTCTAGCTGCCATAGATTGGCTAACCTGTCACAAGTGCCAGGGACATTCACTTAAAAATTCCTCCCTCTCTCCCCACAATGAAAAATAGAAGACAATATTTCAGTCACCAGTCCCTCTTGGTCATATCTCTGTTAATGCGAAGACCTGCAGTTGACTTTCAAACCCTTTATTTTCAAAACCCTCCACCAACAATCCTTTTATCACTGTACCATACTAAAATAGCAATGACAGTGCACTTCTACTGTTTGATGTTTGGTATAAACAGACACGTATGACATTGAATCAGAGGTTTGAAATTTGCGACTTGAAAACTTACTAATACAGTGTAACTTTGTTGATGTATTACTCATTAGGCAGACTGAAGTTTGAAAAGAGGCCGAGGAGGGGCCATCTACATACAGGCCACTGAGTAGCAGAAATGAAAGGTGAATCTCCTCTTTCTGAGTTGTGGTATGGTTCAAGACAGCATGAGCACTAGGGTGCAGTGCTCCTGCTGCCCTGTTAAAACAAAACTGTGTGCACTTTTAACTTCTGGCCTCGGGTGCCCCAGAGTTGGCATCTTGTGATAGTTTTGTCACATTCCTGGTAACTACTTTGCTGTTGATCTGGTTACACCAACATTACATGGACTGTTCTATGTACTGGACAAAGCTGATGGGAAAAAAGCAGTCCAGATTCAATACTGTTCACTTTTATTACAGCTAAAATCTTCACAATAAAATGGTACTCACATTGTCCATGGAAGTACCTCCTGAAGTAGTACGCCCCGTGGTCCACGTGTTCGATGGCATACCCACGTGTTCTGCCCCCGACCGGCCACATATCATCCTGATCAGGGCCTGTGTCCAACACTGAAACACTTGCTGTCGTTGGTCTCAATCCTGACATGGAGTCTAGATTTGGTCCCATCCCCTCGCGAAATGCCCGCGAGGCCCGACTACCCCCATTACCCCGCGACAAACTTATTCTCCTCTCCTCCTCTCCACCGAGCTCGTTCCGAAAGAAAGGACAACTGAGCACGAGATTATTGCTCTTCCCATCCCCAAGATCCAGTTCCTGTATAGACAGGTCCTCAGTACTGTTGTGGGGACTGGAGGCATGGCTAGTCCGTATTGAGGATGCTGCGGACGCGCCTGTTGTCGTGTTCCTTCTACGCTCCAGGTACTCCTTGTTTCTGACAACGTCCGAAAGGTTAAAGGTCATGCTCTGGCAATCGTAGTGCGAGAATGCTCGTCTACGCAACTTATCGTCCAGGCGACCGTCCACCTCTGCGTCAGGTGACTTCATGGAGTCTGGTCCTTCTTTCTTAGTCCCTAGCAGCATACTGAAGAGGGAGGACTCACCCCCTGCAGATTTTGAGCGCGAGTATTTCATCTGTTTCTCCTTCGCTCGTGGAGTCATTGCTCTGCTGAGTTTGGGGCTGGAGGAGCTGTTCTGAGGTCTGGGTTCCTCAGGGACACCGTTTACAACTCGTCCAGAGGCCTCCACCAACGTGCCATCAGCCCTGCACCGAAGGTAGTCCTGTATCTTGGGTGGGGCAGGGCTACGCTGGTCAAATGAAATGTCTGGCCGAAGGTCCTTCAACATAGCAAAGAAGCTCTCGCCACCGACACTCTGTACCTCTAGTGAGGAGGTGCTCCCATACTCCCGTCTGAGGGAACCATCCAAATACTCTTCAGTTACTTCATTCAAGCTCAAGTCACTGTTGGATCGTTTGGACCGTAACAAGCCATGCCCTCCCCTTTCCCTTGCCAGGTCCATTCCCTTGTATGGGTCCACTTTAGATTTGGGTTTACGATACGACCTGTTCTCGGCTATGACCGCATGCATGCTGGCCCGTGGGTGTGGCCCCAAGCGAGCTCGTGGGGACATTCGTTCGTCCGCGTAAGGTGTGTTATTGTTCATGTTTGCTTTTGGAGGAGATGAGCGACTGAGATTCAGGTGAATCTTGACTGCATGTCTTGAACTTGTGTTTCCAGGGGAACTCCCTGCGCTGCTACCGTTCACCTTTGGGCTGTCTTCCCGCGCTGATTTCTGTCCCGATATCTCCCGTGCTGGTGGCGTGCTGTGTGGGCTGCTACCATTCTGCAGCACCGACTTGTGGTAATACTCTGCAGCCTGCTGCGCCCGTAACCGAGCAGAGGTCGTATCCAGCAGGTCCACCCCTAGATTCTCACGACTGTCTCCGTGTGGGGACTCCCGTTTGGTGTGAGAGGTCATATTAATGACACAGACCTGCTGAAACCCTCCCTACAAACTCTACATCCCATGTCTGGTCAATATGGCTTATTGCTTCCATTAAAAATCAGCTGCATTCCAGTGAAAGACTGTGATCCAGCCCAGTGACAGGTGTAAGTCCCTCAGGTGGGTTGATCCAGGTCAGTGTAAGTCCCTCAGGTGCTGTAATCCAGGTGACCGTGCATCTCTACTGAAGTCTCCCAGCTGACAGGTGAACAGTTTACTGTGTGCCCATCACCTTCTGACCTGCAAAATACAGAATATAATCATGAGTGTTGATCTGAAAAACATACGACATTGAAATGGCAGCATATACTTTTGTCTAAGTAAAATTACTACTACCATACAACTTACAAGAAATGTAATCATGACCCGAAATGAAGAAACAGCACTATGTTTTTCTGCAAATAATTTGGAGATACTCTGCAGAATCACCTGTACCTTAATCATTATGTTCATACTTCCTTACTAGTGTTTTACTAGAGATCATGGCAAACTGCTGATGGCTAAAGAATGACTGACGACTGAGTGATCAACTGATTGCTGATTGACTAGCCACAACATGAGTTAAAAGGCCCTTTGTGGTGATGCTGTGCTCACTGTTTATTTATAGCAGAACCGTCTCATCCCTCCCACTGAACTGTCTATCCTCCATTTGTCCTGTAGCAGTGACCTGGTTCTATCAACTGGACCCTGAAGCTGTATACATGCCTGGGTATTACACAAATCTGCACATGGTTTCTACAAGAAAAACCTTTCTTTCAGAATGGTAGTAATTAAGTAGTAAGACTACATAATATTGACTAACCCATAATACGACTGTAGATGGCTCTATAGAAAGCCTTTCATTGTATAAAGTCTTTGACATTTGACAGGTTATGACAAGTAAATGTTAAACCTAAAACCCTAGGCTACAACAAGTATGTAGGGAAAGACTGGACTGTCCAGTGGTCCCTACAGTGCCACGTTCCAAGGTCAACATGCCTGGCCACTTGTTATGTTTGGAACAAAGGTTAAAGGCCAAATGTTACCGACAATCAAGCCAACTTACTAATACTTAATCAGCTGATAACAGACTGACACATGTCCAAACAATCCGAACTTTTCTTTCCGAGGCCTGTTCTTCAGGTGATTTGGCTCTCATAAATATTTCACTGTTCTAAAAATTGGCTTTCCTGGAATGACCTAAACATTTGTGAGACCATCCCAAAGAAGCGACCCGTGAGCCTATGTGTGTACCCCATGTTTGCGTGCCTACCTTACACTGACCCACACCAGGAGAATGGTTTATACAACAGTAGAGTCGATTCCGCGTCACCGAGTGGGTTTTTTCTCCATGTTTCTAATACGTTTGAATTATTTAGAAGAAAAGAATACCCTAGTAACAAAAGTTCTAAATTTTTCAAAAATTTGAAAATGAAAATTTGAATATATTTGAATTCATTTATATATTTCTGAAACATTTTGAAAGTGACTGTACAAAGATCTCTTTATTTAGAATAAATTTGAACTACCCATTTGTTTCTTTCACTATTCGAAATATTTAGAACTATTTCAAACAAATGAAAAATGGTAGATGTGGGTAATTGCCCCCATAAAAGTAGGTGCTAATCCTACTCTTCTGTATTCTTCTGTTATATTTTTTAGATTTTCACTGCTGGACACTGGTGGCTCTTTTGTTGTAAGGCATCAATGCCTGACACCCAGGCAGTCTACCCTGTACTTCACAGGGATGTGTGAATTACTTCCTTCCCATCCCACTGACCTATTTACAAAATGTTAGAAATAATTCGAAATAATGGTAAAAAATGGTAGAGTGCTGTTAGAAATATTTAGAAACTATTGGAAATGTCATATTCCACATCAGGAATATTTCAAACGTTTTAGAAAACCAGGGAATTATTTAGAATATTGACAAGATGTTCAAAATATTTCCAAATTATGAAATTTCTTAGACAAACAATTACAAAGAATTCAAAACATTTCTAAATAATGACAATAACAACCCACTCGGTGACGCGGAATGGACTCTACTGCTGCAATGTTGGGCAGGTGTGTGGCAACAACTGATAATGGATTCCTGCTTCACAAACAGTACTGACCTTGTTGATAAATATCAGTACATGTTTGCTAAGCTGCATTTTGCATTCTACATATATTGCCTTCATAAAAATTTGAAAATAGGAACAGGAAAGCGGATATAAGGTTGAAAAATTGAGCTAGGTGTCTACTTCTTATTTCAAAGAAGATCCAAAATTGATGATGTAGGACCCAAAACAAACACCCCCTTTTGGACAGCTAGCTGTAAATATTTATGTTACCCTTTTGGGTGGTACCGATCAACAAAATGTTTAACCGTAGACTCGTACAATACACAGTACAGTACAATAAGTGTTGGTTATGTGTTTCATATTGACTGATGGTTAAAGTTATGTCAACTATAATGTAGCTACAATACAATCAAGGCGGCTACAATGTATAAACATATAGATATAATACAAACCAATCATTAACAGCATACTCAGGATGTGGCAAGGTTGATATCTGGGAATATTTTGCTCAGCTGGTAATTCATACAAAAGACATCCTGTTTATGCTTTGATTATCAACAACATACATCATTAATACTATATCTATGATAAAAAGCCTGTCAATCTGAAAAGTGCTGTTATATCGAGAAATTAACTTCAACAATATCAGAAACCTCCTGCCAAATACTACAGTTAACCTGTGTACCTAGAGGACATTATGGTGAATGGAAGTACACCAAAGCTACAGATTGTATTTCAAACATTCTCAGCTGAGAATGCAGGAGATCGGAGGGTGGATCCTTCCTGTTTCATTCAGCCTGAAACTAAATAAGGACTCAACAATTCCTACACTCCATGGGTCATGGGTTTGACCTGAACACCTGAAATCACAGGTGACACATCAAAGACTACATGGGTATATCACTAGATCTCAGCTTACAAAATGGTCCAAAGATCTATGGATGAACCATTACAAGCATACCTGTACAGTAAAAGGCATCTGTGATATAGTAGTAGTTATTTACCAATAACTGGATCAGCCTACAAACAAGACACAAAAGGATATGGGCAAAGGTAATCACTACCGCTACTTCCACAGAATCACAGTCACAAGACAAACCCTACCTTCTGTACACCGTCATGGATTGGTATGTGTACCTACATGTCAGGGGTGACATATCAAAGGGGCATGATATCGCAATTTACTTTGACTCCAGTCCAAAGTTGTCAGCAAAACAAATCAATATCCTGGACAAATTGTATAGAATTTCAACTGGATCAGCCATGAAATGATCAATAATAAATTGGTACTGCCCAATTACATATATTACTTTCTACAAAGAACAGTATATGCAAATGTTTTTAAATGCCAGGATACCAACTCATCTAAAGATCATGCCTTGCTGGTGGTCTCAAGACAAATGTAGTTGGTTAATGAGAACTACAGTACAAGGTCAAACAAAGAATGCTACTTCACATGGAGTGTAGCACCATGTACATGTGTGCTTTAATATTGTCTGCAGGTAGTCCATTTTTGTTTGGCTGGCCCACTGCCACGTGTTAATAACCCTAAGCCATTAGAACAACCTTGATGTACCAGACTTGATATTCAACCCTTTAAAACAAACAATATCTAGCCTATCTCTGGACAGAAATAAATGGGACATACCTACCCTTCTAAAATTTGCTACCACGCTGACTGAATGATACCCTGAAGAATTTGAAAAATGTACCGAGGTCCAAGTCAAGGCTGAGAGGAAGGAAAGTCAAAACACCTGGTCTGTGGACAAACTGCGGTCCCTCCCTACACTACATGGTCCTTTGGGTTCCAGCTCCCCACCACTGCTGCCTACCTCAAATGAACTGACCCATACCAAAGCTGACAGGAGGTATGAAGCTACCAGAAGGAGTACAAAAGGAAAAATGCGGAAGTGACAACCTAAATAGAAATACTTGGCAGGATATCCTGAATTTTTTAGAAGGTGTGCATATACTGATATAGGACCCTGCAAGAAATTGTGATTTCTAATGCCAAGTAATGGGTAATTCTTAGGTACCGGTAGAATGTCAAGAGGAATTTTGTCTCCATATACAAATATATTGTAATTTTAATTTTTCATTGACGAATACCCAACTGATCTGGATAAGCTCTTCTGGAATCATGGATTGCTCCACTCAAACCAAAGGAATCGCATAACAATCCTAATTCTTTTAGCTAACAGAGACGTTATGCTATAACCTTTCTGTGATGACATTACTACATGTAGTTGGAAGGTTGGGTGTGGTGGGTGGGTGGGGGGTACACAAAAAAAGTGATACAAATGAAGGAGAAACCAAATCCAGAACATAAAACTTGACACACATTCAAGTGTAATATTCCGATTATAAGCATGCCACCACAAAATGTTTATCTAAATCATGTAAAGTAATGAACACTACTGTATAACTGAACTTTGAACATTTACAGGCCGGTGGTTTATAAGTCAATGGCATTTCCTAAGAGTCTTATTCATCATTGACGTAAGAAAGGCCTCTGTTGACACAGCTATACAGGCAAACAACTGCCCAATGTCAATTTGTCCCACTTGGGCCACACCCATTCACTTCACTGGTTCTAACACTACAAAGATAAAGAATAAGAACTTTCTTTAGAAGTCTAGAATGGTGAGAAAATATCTGATAGGCCTATGTGTTTCTAAATCTACAAAGCTGAAATGTTACATGTTTTCTACAAGTACACACATTTTAACTGAAAGTTTTGAAACAATTTTCATTCTACTTTCTCTTTCATTAAGCCATATAAATAAATTTGGTACTTTCTGACTTGTGACAAGCAATTATTATTAACTCTATGATGTGATAAGTGAAGTGATAAAGGGTCAAGGACATTTCACATACTGAACAAGCAATATTCCAAGGGAGAATCAACAACATGCATTAGTACAATGAAATCTTCCACCGATTGTACTTCTCTTTCCTGTGACCTCTTGCTCCCTTTCAGAACACAAACATCACCCTGATGTTGAATAATACAGTTCCTAAGTCAGCGCAGACACCCCCACACAATAGACCTGCCCTGGCAGTTGTTAGTGGAGCCAGTGGGTGGGAAGGGTAGGTCACATCAAGCAGGTGGATGAATATTTCATGAGTGACTCATGTTTCTGTATTGGGTGCCTACACACACAGACTTTACAATAGGTCTGTTCCACAGAAATTAGGGTAGCTAACATTGTCTTGTTTTTGTATAGGGGGTGCTGGATGTGGAGATATAGAAATGTTATCCAATGACTTTTAATACCTAATTATCCTGTGTGAAACAAGATTTACTATGGACGGGCTACCATTCATCCTTCAGATTCAGAACAAACATCACACTATCATTACAACCATTATTACAGAGCAAATGAAAGTGATGTAAGCACGCAGAGTATAATAATATGTGTATGTCATACAATGTACAATACACAAAGAAGAAAGTCATTGTTCTATTGACTCACAGGTATAGATCTAAACATAGGCAAACTCACATTGCACACTGTGTTACCATCATCTGCACACTGGTTCTGTGAAAATAAATCTTACAGAATGGCACAAACGGACAATCACATGATCCAGCTTACACACTGAGCGGTATTCACCAACTGTGGCTTTCAGGACAGGTTTATTTTTAGGTCGACATTTGTTAGTAAAAGAAATTCCCCAGCCTCCCAGTTCCGTAGTCACTTGCTAATGGACATACTTTTGTCAACTGAAATGGGAAGGAAAACATGAAATCAAAGGCTAATCAAGGCCATTTGTCTTTAGACTATCAGGCATTTGGTTCACTACATAATGTACATGTGCATGTATTATGTTCCATTCCCACTAGTGCATGTCTACACTACATATGTGTCCACCTACCCATGACTAGTGTTTCACTTGATAAAGTTGAAATAACTGCTACAAGTTCAAAGATTAAGGCTGAAACTAAACTCCTAAAAGGTGGCAAAGGACCTTTGTAGCACCATGACAAAGTCTAATTGTTTCCATAATCTAGTTCGAGTCCATTGACTGCATTTAACTCTCATTCTAAACAGCTAATTCCTCCCCTTTCCAACTTAATCTAAAACAGGCAAAACACATTTGTAGCCTTGAGATATGCTGTAGTATACTACTTCCAGTGAATGTGTCAACTCATCTACGAGTAAGTCATGTTTGCTTTTGTCCTTTTCAAAACCTTTTAGAAACCTGGAACTGTAAAATTGGTCAAGCTTTTTGATCTGGTGTACCTAAATAATACAGTGTTGACCATGAATTACTAATCAATTTATGTGGCATTGTAGAGGTCAGATGTCTCTGATTTCATTTTGTCAGTTGAGCCATGATATACAACATAGTTGGATTACTGAAATAACCTTGGCTTTTTTTTGGAACATCCGGAGGCACTATTGTTACCATAGGCTTGCACCTTTGTATGTGGTATCTGATATGTCTCAAACAACAAAAAAGAACCAGAAGAAAAACATGTACACATCTGCCATATCTACAAACTTTGTATTCATAACTATTCAATTGGGCACAGAAGGGGTACTAGTACTTTACTCAGAAGAGAAAGATGTGGTCTATTTCTCACTATCAATCTTAAAGAGTAAGATGTTAGTAACTTAAGACTAAAAGATAAAGATAGCAGGAAAGATGAAAGGACTGTATGTTTTAATTTGGTGGGGCTAAATTGTGAAGTGGCATGTAAATTGGCAGAGCTATATTTAACTATACATTTTCTCACTCTACATAATTAATGATATTTGCACTAGCCATGATACATTTGAGAAATTCAAAAGGAAATTGCTGAAATAAAGATACAGAAATCCACTGTTCTAAAGTAGCTGAGAAAGTACCAGCAATATCCCATTTGACACATTTTACACAGACACATTTTTCTAACCTCTTCTAATTTACTAACTCTGTGGGTCACATTCACTTTATCCCAGGTTAAAACAAGGCAAGCATTTTGATGGTACTTGTGAAGAAAACACGAGGGGTAGATCAATCAAGAAAATATTTTTGTAATTCTGACCAAGGAAGAATGTGATGGGAGCTGGAATGCCATTTCAACATTCCCTGAAAAATACACAAATCAATTAACAAATCTGACACATTTTCAAATCTACATATTGTCCAGTCCCACTGAAGACATTACAAAAGTCTACCTGTAGACAGACAGGCTTGTGTAACATGAGCCACTTTCTATCTCACCAGGATGACATACCAAAAGACCTCCTGACCTGGACGGAAATTATAAACCAGCACTCAGTAATGCATGCACCTTGGAAGTGTAATAGCCAACATGTGTATTAGCAGGCCCCACACACAGAGGAAGCAAAATCTGGAAGCCAAGGAAGCAATGATGGGAGTCTGACAGAATGCCTTTTACAGCTAACAAGTTTATCAACTGGAATGTTGGGTGGTTTAAACTACCATGAGATGGGGCAGGACTGGCAGTAATCCAAATGCTACTTACCTCAAAAGGAAGTGATTCACTGAAATCAAACAAGCTCCAGCACACTCTGCTATACTGTAAGTATGACACATCATCTTATTGTGATCTAAAACAAATATATTTCCACATGATTAACTTAGTACAAATAAATTCTATATGGCTAGCATGGTTGGCAGGCACTGGGTACTAGTAATGTATCTGGCTGGTGACTGAGCTGAGAGATACTTGAAGCAACACAAACCAAAATGCACGGCAGAAACAGATGTAACTCCACAGTAAGGAAACTTGTCACACATGCAGTCTCGCTCAACTGTTTACCTGTGCTGTAAAACAAACATTTCCCTGACCTGATTGAGTGGGACATGAAGGGTTATTCTACCTTCCAATAACAAAGATATTTGAGAAATGTGGGAATGCAAATTATTTTAATAATAAGAAATTGTATATTTGAATATAGGAACAGCATCTGAACATTTCATTTTACAATAGATATATTTATTAATCAGTTTCAGTTAGATTTCTGTTTTGATTTACCTGAAAATTTGAATTTGGAGCAGAGCACTGGGGAAAAGAAACAATTCCTACAACTTGGAGCTGATTACATGCATAGCTGTGTTCAAGTCAGGTGGAAATGATTAATTTGCTTTCCATTTCTAGAAGACAGTGAGTGGGGACAACTTGTCTGCTTTTTTCTTGACAACAGACATACTGATAGCAGTCAGCTGGTAAACAGTACTACTCAGCAATATACGCTTTGTTCAACAAGACAGTGAGTCTGTACATGAGCATCATGAGTCGATTTATCATGGGATATTCTTCACACTGCAATGTACATTCGAATTTCTATCAAAATTTTGATGTAGCTTTTTACATATGCTGAATAACCAATGCAGTATCCTTTGAGATACATCGAATTTCATAGTTGTTCATGTATAAACACAATTTAACTGGAAGCCCTGGATTTTGCAAAATAATTTTACCATGTAAAACTAGAATTTGTACCTACCTGAATGACCTGCTGACAAAATGTTTACATTAAACAGGATGAAACCCCCTACTGACACCCCACCCTGACACAGCGCTGTCATCGAACCAACCTTTTCTCCATCTTTCTCCTTTTCATTTTATGACAGCTCATTTCACACTTCACTTCTGTCAATTCTACAATTTACACAAATTTCTGGCCAGATGGTAATTTGTCGACAAAGGAACTCCTGGTAAATACTTCCCCAGTATCTCATGGGATGGCCCACTGCCCGCGGGAGGGGGGTAATTATGGGGTAGGCCTACCACTAGAGCAGTTGGTATGCATGCCAGTGGCAGAGAGTCATCTGGGAAAAATGAAGATTTACCATATATAATTATGTAGGGGATTGCCTTCTTTTGTGTTGAGATTATAGGGACTGATGAAAAATAGTAGTTACTGTTAGATCATGAGCCAATTTGGTAGTATAATGTAGTCGGTAAAAGAATAATGATAAATAATTCTTGCAGTAGATCTATCACCACATTTGACAACATTTAGACCAGAACAGATGTTCATACACAGAATCATATATGTGAAGTTCTAATGACTACCTACTTTGAATAATGTTTATTACAGCAATCATAAAAACAAGCACCACATGCTCCATTAATTCATGCACAAGTATCAAGCTGTGATAGCCCATAACCTGCTTTGCGATTAGACAATTTGATGAGCAGGTAGAATTGTTCAAATAGAAGCACTGATATACACACTGTCGTTGTAACCTTATCTTCCCTATTATAATTACTCTTTTTACTCTACATTTGTAAGTTTTAGGGGAGCTAGATTTTGAGACACTTGCCATTGCTCAGTTGTCTGGAAAGCCTGCAGGACAAACCATCTCCCTAATGAAACCTGTCAATCAGTAGATGCTAACCAATCTGCTTAGCCATGCAAGTATAGCAAGGGTCATTTGATAGAAAAATGCTTTGAATTATCTTCAACACCACTACAATCGGCTGACTGATAAACAGGCTAGAAAAAAATATATGGGTAAAGTGTGGCCAAGGTTTTATCGTGGAGCTATAAAAGCTCCATGGTTTTATGGAGGAGTTTCTATTTAGGTATCAATTGTCCTTGTTTAGTCGTGGGTGATCATGATTGGTAATAAGGCCGACTTTAGACTGATGACGGTTAAATAGTCGTACGAATGTTTATCGTCAAGATGTTGCCGGCGACGGTATTTTACCACCGTCTAAAGACGATCAAAATACTTAAATAGTCGCACGACGGTAATCCTCGAATCATTATCACTACCACCTCGGACCCTATCGTGCGATCCTTCAGCGGGCGTCCGAGGAGGATTTTCCACCGTCTCAAGTGAACCGTCGCCGGCGAAGGAAGTGGCCTTATGCAAATAAGCCTGCAAGCGTTATTTAAGGTCCAAGCACATCACCTGTATTATTAAATGTCATCAAACCAAAGACTTTATATCGTCATACATGTCTAATACAATCCCCTGCCAACAATTGCTACTTCTCCGGTACGAACCGATCCGCCGATCCACATTTCCCGGCCAATTAATATAGCCAGGCTGACGGCAGCACCGACCGCCGGGAGTATTTCCCCGCTCAGTGACGTTCGTCCGTCAGGTTGACGAGGACCGCTTTGTCATCCCTCTGTAGTGGGGTGTGTCCCCGCTCGGTACATGTGCCTCATACCCCTTCTTTGCTGGGCACAAACTCGGCGTCTTGTCCACAGGACAACGAGTTAAAAGCAGAATAAAAACAATCTGCTGCAGCATGCCGAAAAAGGGGTTCTCTCGCCATTTTGAATCGGCACGTGGCGTGCCTTCCTGCGCTGCGGGTGTCCGCCACACTTTCTGGTCATTTGTCTAAAGCCAGCCATCGCCCACAACGATTGTCGTGAGATCGTATACTGTCGTCAGTCTAAGTCAGCCTGAGAAGTAACCATCTCAACCTCACCTATCCCATGGCCCTTGATGTGGTTATACAGTACCCATAACACAGTCACAAACAGTTGAACTTTATGAGTAGTATTACACGATAACAGCTACCCTGAAGAGCCAAAAAAGGAGCACACAAAATCTACAATGAAACAGTATAACACGAGTCTGAACTGTTCAAGAGAAGAGGCATGTCTAGCAATTAGAACTTTGCAGAAAGATCTGCTCTTGATCAGACATCAACTAATTAAGTCACAGCAAAGTGAGGCTGTCCATGTGGGGAGCCTCAGACTGACAGGTGTTTAACTAAGCAGAAACAGCCACCCCAGCAAGTTACAGGCACTCTGACCAAGACCAAATACACACAGGTACTCAATCTCCTCAGAGACTTCCGAGGATTGGAACAATTTGCTGGTCATAACTCTTTGGTTTTATGGCCAGGAAACAGCCAGCCTTCCTTTAAACTTGAGATGAACAAAGGTCCTTCAGAGCAATATCAGATGAGACAATGGGATCCAGAACAGTTCCAAGGTGGACTAGTCAGCCTTTGTAAGTAATTAGTCGTGGACATTTCAACTCTTCTCCTAACAATTTTAAGTGGTATTCAGGCTATCTATGGCCAATGCCAGACTAGAAGTTGAACCTTACATTGATAGAGTCCAGATGCACATTGCCTTTAGCATGGACAGACAAACCTACCTTAACAGAACCTTACAAAAACATCAAATTGTCTCACTCTGTTTGGTTGTTGAAAGCTGGAACAAAGGATTGCAAATGCAGACATCCATTACACAGAATATGTTTTCATCTTCAATGATATCTTCATAGAAGTACAGTGTCAAGCTGTCATCTACTAGCTGTTATCTGTGTGAAATTGTACTACAAAAGAGTAGATGGCAATGTCAATTTTTTACCTGATCTACTGGACAGCAATTTCAAAAATTCTCTTTGTTAGTTGATTAAACAGTGAATAAAAATTAAATCATCACAAATCTCTGAAAGTTAAAAGCAAATATCTATGGACAGTGCAAAGAGGTAGCTTTGCATAACATTAAAACATTAAAATCTCTTGCTAATGAACCAAAACATGTTACTTGTACACACATGCATGACGTGTTGCATACAGAATGTTAACAGGACAAAAGGAAACTGAATCACAGACCCCATTGTCATGATGTGAACAGTCCTGTATGAGTCTATATAACGTACTGCAATAGGAGATCCTAAGGTAAACAATTGCCATTGGTGGGACCAACTGTTATGAAACCTGAGTGTCTTACCGAGGGTGGCTTCCTACTTAGTAAAGTCTGTATATCCAACAATCAGCACAGGGTAGGATCTTCAGACACTTCTGTGTTTATCTGATAATGGTGTAAACACAACACAAACAACAAGCTGCAAGATGCTCCCAGAACATAGTTTACCACAGGAGACATAACTTAGGCTAGGTTTTCATTTATTATCGTCTATGAATAGCTACCTACCAATGTACCATTACCTTTTCTTTTGAGATCCTACACAAGTGCAGCATAAACTGTTATCATTATTTCTATCTTCATATTAATATTCTGACCTTGCCTTATAATATGGTAAGTCTGTAATACCTTCATGTGAGGTACATGTATATTTGGAATCCTGCCAACTCCAGTGGAAAGGTGAGACTTTGACCTCTCTCATGAGCTTTGAGATATGAAGAGCTCTCCATATATGTAGTGTTCACAGGTTTGTTACATGGCTGCATGGACCACACCTGAGCCTGGATTTTCACTGCTTAATCAGTGAAACATTATAATGTCTGAAGGTTACAAATTATTTCAGGAAAGGCCTACCAACCTGACTATATAAATAATTGTAACATGCCATGTCATGTAGAGAATAGATTGAAATAAAAATATGATGAATTGAACACCTGCATGCATCAAACAGTGCTTTCTCTGAATATATTTGTGTTTTGTAATTTATATATTCAAAGTACAAAACAGATGCCTACCAATGGCAGCCAGTTTCAACTGCCATACAAAAACAAAGTTCATTGTTGGCACCCTGCCAACACAAATGATCACTGACACAAAAAGGCCCTGTTCAGTTTGGGACAGGGTAGGTATATTTTATCTGGCTTCTCAATACT
>NW_017803843.1:1242356-1246490 GCF_001625305.1 Branchiostoma belcheri | reverse complement strand
CCATGTAAAACTAGAATTTGTGCCTACCTGAATGGCCTGCTGACAAAATGTTTACATTAAACAGGATGAAACCCCCTACTGACACCCCACCCTGACACAGCGCTGTCATCGAACCAACCTTTTCTCCATCTTTCTCCTTTTCATTTTATGACAGCTCATTTCACACTTCACTTCTGTCTCTACAATTTACACAAATTTCTGGCCAGATGGTAATTTGTCGACAAAGGGACTCCTGGTAAATACTTCCCCAGTATCTCATGGGATGGCCCACTGCCCGCGGGAGGGGGGTAATTATGGGGTAGGCCTACCACTAGAGCAGTTGGTATGCATGCCAGTGGCAGAGAGTCATCTGGGAAAAATGAAGATTTACCATATATAATTATGTAGGGGATTGCCTTCTTTTGTGTTGAGATTATAGGGACTGATGAAAAATAGTAGTTACTGTTAGATCATGAGCCAATTTGGTAGTATAATGTAGTCGGTAAAAGAATAATGATAAATAATTCTTGCAGTATCACCACATTTGACAACATTTAGACCAGAACAGATGTTCATACACAGAATTATATATGTGAAGTTCTAATAACTACCTACTTTGAATAATGTTTATTACAGCAATCATAAAACAAGCAACACATGCTCCATTAATTCATGCACAAGTATCAAGCTGTGATAGCACGTCTTGCCCATAACCTGCTTTGCGATTAGACAATTTGATGAGCAGGTAGAATTGTTCAAATAGAAGCACTGATATACACACTGTGGTTGTAACCTTATCTTCCCTATTATAATTACTCTTTTTACTCTACATTTGTAAGTTTTAGGGGAGCTAGATTTTGGGACACTTGCCATTGCTCAGTTGTCTGGAAAGCCTGCAGGACAAACCATCTCCCTAATGAAACCTGTCAATCAGTAGATGCTAACCAATCTGCTTAGCCATGCAAGTATAGCAAGGGTCATTTGATAGAAAAATGCTTTGAATTATCTTCAACACCACTACAATCGGCTGACTGATAAACAGGCTAGAAAAAAATATATGGGTAAAATGTGGCCAAGGTTTTATCGTGGAGCTATAAAAGCTCCATGGTTTTATGGAGGAGTTTCTATTTAGGCAGGGCTCGAAATACTTTTTTCAGCCAGGTGGCGCATGTTGCCACCTGAGTCAAAAGCCAGGTGGCGCCATCAGTATTCAAGTGGCAACACTTCCAAGTTATCATTTTCTTCAAATCTGCTACTTATATCTATTACGTTTTCTTCTAGTTAACTAAAGTTTTATTTTATAAAATAAAGTAATGTAAAGAACACAAAAGCTCTCAAACAACAATGTTTTAATAAAGAATGCCACCTTTACATCACTTCATCACAGGGCTGCCGCCGTGGGAATGCCACGCCTCTACATGGCGGCACACTTATGCGGGTGGTGTTACGTGCGCCATGTTCTTCGTTTGCGCAAGGATAATGTTACTCTCATCTGCCAAACAAACATACCCCCCGGAATAAACATACCCCCCAGACAAATCTTCAAAATCTAATAAAAAATGGTATTAGCTCCCTTGATTTAAAAAAAACTGGGCATAGGTTCCCCGGATGACCCCTAACCGGGGACCAACGGTGCTTCCACAAGTTCAACAAGTGAAAAATACATGATACAAATTGTACATGTACTTATTACCTGGAACTTGGAGCAAGTATTACGGACATAATTAATATATACCAAACTTTTTAACCCAATCATATTTCCCAAACAAAATCACATATTGACACAGCTGAACAAATAAAAATGTGATTATGTCTATAAACTCATACTAAAAAAAAATTTAGAGACACTCAATAAAGAAAGTAAGAAAGAAAGAAAGCATGCTCTTAATATCTGATTCTCCCCCCACAGCATCCAACCGCACATTCATAGAAACAACATTATATTCTGACACTAGAAACCAATAAATTCGGAAAATTTCACGGTAATGTTTACAAATTAACCTTTTAAAAATACGAGTGAATTTTTATTTCTGTCGTTGCCGAAAAAATTTTTTTCATGCGTGTAATACTAGTACATGTATCTTGGACGCTTGGATGCTATCTTCACCTTTGACCACATTGTTGGAAGCAGCGTCAGCCATTTTCATTCTGTCTTTCGAGCTGTTTTTTCCGACAAATTTCAACCGTTTTAACATTTTACGGCCTCAGAAACTCATATAACGACGAAAACAAGTTGTAGTTGTTATTTTCATGCGTAAAATTTCTTCTGGGGATGGATAATTTTTCCGCCGAGCCGCCGAAAACTTAGCGTCACATGCGGTCGGTCGGGCGGCCGGCAGGATTTTGTATCGGCGCGCTTTGCATGTAAACAAGGACAGTCGGAGTTGTTTACATGAAAATTGTGTTGTGAAACGCCAGCGAGGTGTCTGATTTTCTACCAATGAGAACGTTTTCTTTGTGGCGTCATGGCGAGATCGACAATTCATCGACAATTCACAAGATTGTGCCGACAATGGGGCCCGATCCATGCGATTAGCGGCTCGATCCACGCAAATTATAGGTGGCGCGCTGCGCCACCTGAGTTTAGGAATAAGTGGCGCCAAGCAAAATCAGGTGGCGCCGCGCCAGTGCGCCACCAGGTATTTCGAGCCCTGTTAGGTATCAATTGTCCTTGTTTAGTCGTGGGTGATCATGATTGGTAATAAGGCCGACTTTAGACTGATGACGGTTAAATAGTCGTACGAATGTTTATCGTCAAGATGTTGCCGGCGACGGTATTTTACCACCGTCTAAAGACGATCAAAATAGTCGCACGACGGTAATCCTCGAATCATCATCACTACCACCTCGGACCCTATCGTGCGATCCTTCAGCGGGGGTCCGAGGAGGATTTTCCACCGTCTCAAGTGAACCGTCGCCGGCGAAGGAAGTGGGAGGTCATTGGCCTTATGCAAATAAGCCTGCAAGCGTTATTTCAGGTCCAAGCACATCGCCTGTATTATTAAATGTCATCAAACCAAAGACTTTATATCGTCATACGTGTCTAATACAATCCCCTGCCAACAATTGCTACTTCTCTGGTACGAACCGATCCGCCGATCCACATTTCCCGGCCAATTAATATAGCCAGGCTGACGGCAGCACCGACCGCCGGGAGTATTTCCCCGCTCGGTGACGTTCGTCCGTCAGGTTGACGAGGACCGCTTTGTCATCCCTCTGTAGTAGGGTGTGTCCCCGCTCGGTACATGTGCCTCATACCCCTTCTTTGCTGGGCACAAACTCGGCGTCTTGTCCACAGGACAACGAGTTAAAAGCAGAATAAAAACAATCTGCTGCAGCATGCCGAAAAAGGGGTTCTCTCGCCATTTTGAATCGGCACGTGGCGTGCCATCCTGCGCTGCGGGTGTCCGCCACGCTTTCTGGTCATTTGTCTAAAGCCAGCCATCGCCCACAACGATTGTCGTGCGATCGTATACCGTCGTCAGTCTAAAGTCGGCCTAAGAAGTAACCATCTCAACCTCACCTATCCCATGGCCCTTGATGTGGTTATACAGTACCCATAACACAGTCACAAACAGTTGAACTTTATGAGTAGTACACGATAACAGCTACCCTAAAGAGCCAAAAAAGGAGCACACAAAATCTACAATGAAACAGTATAACACGAGTCTGGACTGTTCAAGAGAAGAGGCATGTCTAGCAATTAGAACTTTGCAGAAAGATCTGCTCTTGATCAGACATCAACTAATTAAGTCACAGCAAAGTGAGGCTGTCCATGTGGGGAGCCTCAGACTGACAGGTGTTTAACTAAGCAGAAACAGCCACCCCAGCAAGTTACAGGCACTCTGACCAAGACCAAATACACACAGGTACTCAATCTCCTCAGAGACTTCCGAGGATTGGAACAATTTGCGGGTCATAACTCTTTGGTTTTATGGCCAGGAAACAGCCAGCCTTCCTTTAAACTTGAGATGAACAAAGGTCCTTCAGAGCAATATCAGATGAGACAATGGGATCCCAGAACAGTTCCAAGGTGGACTAGTCAGCCTTTGTAAGTAATTAGTCGTGGACATTTCAACTCTTCTCCTAACAATTTTAAGTGGTATTCAGGCTATCTATGGCCAATGCCAGACTAGAAGTTGAACCTTACATTGA
>NW_017803843.1:1182979-1242303 GCF_001625305.1 Branchiostoma belcheri | reverse complement strand
ATTGTACTACAAAAGAAGTAGATGGCAATGTCAATTTTTTACCTGATCTACTGGACAGCAATTTCAAATTCTCTTTGTTAGTTGATTAAACAGTGAATAAAAATTAAATCATCACAAATCTCTGAAAGTTAAAAGCAAATATCTATGGACAGTGCAAAGAGGTAGCTTTGCATAACATTAAAACATTAAAATCTCTTGCTAATGAACCAAAACATGGTTACTTGTACACACATGCATGACGTGTTGCATACAGAATGTTAACAGGACAAAAGGAAACTGAATCACAGACCCCATTGTCATGATGTGAACAGTCCTGTATGAGTCTATATAACGTACTGCAATAGGAGATCCTAAGGTAAACAAATTGCCATTGGTCGGACCAACTGTTATGAAACCTGAGTGTCTTACCGAGGGTGGCTTCCTACTTAGTAAAGTCTGTATATCCAACAATCAGCACAGGGTAGGATCTTCAGACACTTCTGTGTTTATCTGATAATGGTGCAAACACAACACAAACAACAAGCTGCAAGATGCTCCCAGAACATAGTTTACCACAGGAGACATAACTTAGGCTAGGTTTTCATTTATTATCGTCTATGAATAGCTACCTACCAATGTACCATTACCTTTTCTTTTGAGATCCTACACAAGTGCAGCATAAACTGTTATCATTATTTCTATCTTCATATTAATATTCAGACCTTGCCTTATAATATGGTAAGTCTGTAATACCTTCATGTGAGGTACATGTATATTTGGAATCCTGCCAACTCCAGTGGAAAGGTGAGACTTTGACCTCTCTCAAGAGCTTTGAGATATGAAGAGCTCTCCATATATGTAGTGTTCACAGGTTTGTTACATGGCTGCATGGACCACACCTGAGCCTGGATTTTCACTGCTTAATCAGTGAAACATTATAATGTCTGAAGGTTACAAATTATTTCAGGAAAGGCCTACCAACCTGACTATATAAATAATTGTAACATGCCATGTCATGTAGGGAATAAATTGAAATAAAAATATGATGAATTGAACACCTGCATGCATCAAACAGTGCTTTCTCTGAATATATTTGTGTTTTGTAATTTATATATTCAAAGTACAAAACAGATGCCAACCAATGGCAGCCAGTTTCAACTGCCATCAAAAACAAAGTTCATTGTTGGCACCCTGCCAACACAAATGATCACTGACACAAAAAGGCCCTGTTCAGTTTGGGACAGGGTAGGTATATTTTATCTGGCTTCTCAATACTGTAGATAGAGTAATTATGTTCTGGGCATATATTTCTGGTGTCTATTCACTTGAACTTCATAAGGCCAGAGCAGTTTCTTGTGTTATAAACCCAAAGTGGATTCTCAACATTTTTTGTATAAATACTAACTTATTACGTATAACCAAGGTTATACCCTGGTGGTGAGTATGTTACCCATGAACAACTTGATTTCAGGTAGTAAAATAAACATCAACATTGATTTGTACATGTATATTACTTCTATGAAATTGTGAAAATGTTTCTTGCCTTAGCTCTACCATGGTAATATGGTTAGAAATTGGGTTATACCTGTTCAGACAAAATATGCATTCTTCCAAGGAGCTCATTTCTCCAGAAAACTTGTCTAGACCCATTTAATTGATCCCAGTATGAATGGGGGTATAAACAGCCTGATTACAGTAATACAGCAGTTCATGCAACTGCCTTGTTTGTGTCACCCCCATCAGAACAATGGACCCCTACTGCACTGGAACAATAAGATTACCTGAGAATTAAGTGGAGGATTAACACCTGGGTTCTATGCCATAACACTGAAAGTTTTGCAAATATACTGTTACAAAGGAGAAGTTGTCTAACTTGGAGGTATCAACTCAATAGATTTTATGATACTGTCATGATAGCAAATACCCCTGTACAACTTAATAGATCTACAACAAACAAAACAGGAAACAACTGTTTGCTACATTTCTAGAACATTTCGGAAACCATAAGCTACCTGTCCTGATCCTTGCTGGCATGGTGAGGACATGTTCAACTGTTTACTTTTCTTCTGATACAGACAACCAGGGACAGATGAAGGGCATTCCACACAGAATTTTTGCAGATCCTACATGGACACGGGGCTTGTAGCCAAGCATCCTGTAATGTTGATCCATATGGTAAAAATAAGGTGTCAACATGAAAATGACAAAGAGAGATTGTGTGCTGAATGGCCATCCATTGTGAAAAAGATTGGTGAGACCCTAAGCTCCTACACTGTTCAGTCTTTATCAAACTGTGTTCCCAGTCAATATGGCTGGATCATATGCAACTTGGTAAATCAAAACCTGTGAAGCTACTGTCAAGTGGAACACTATATCACATTATGGTAAGTACTAAGTACTGTATAGACATGTGCTTAGCCTGAACTAAAAGGGTCACATCATTACAGAACCTTATATCAATATCATAAATTACTCTCCTTGCAAGCAGACATGAAAAACTCCCACTCTAGGTGATAAACACTAATGTTTGAGTTTAGCAGTTCCACCATGGCAGGTGCCTGACCTTGTCCTGGGCATGACATCTTTCACCAGCCTGGCAGTGTAACCTGTCTGCTCACACCAGGATTAACTCAACTTCTTCTACAGAGGGTGTGCAAGTGGTCTTCTGGAAACCAGAATCCTAGATAACAATATCAGCATTGTGTGCTAGACCCCCTTTTATACCCTTAAATTTGTTTTGGCCTTGAGATATCTACACTCTTTGCCTCTCTGTATGAACAGTTATCCTTGACTTGGGAGTCAGCAGATTTAGGTAACTACTCACACAAAGGGACCCAACCTTCCTAATGGGTCAATTTATCAAAACAAGACTGTCCTGTCACCAGCCAATCAAGGCCATCTCCATGTCTGAAGAAATGCCCACTCACCTCACTTTATCCTCCACAGAAATCAGACATAATACTGCTATCTAAACAGTATGTAAATGTTACATGGACAAGAATGTACAGAGTCTTTGTAAGCCATACTGTACTGAACAACTTTTGCATTTCTACTGGCTGGTCAGTTCATTTTCATGCCATACATAAAACCATTCATAAGAACACTCCAGGCTCTTTTGGTACTTCAACTCCTGGCAAATACCACTGGTATCACATATTTGGTATACACATAATATGGCACCTCGTTACATTTGCTAAATTCTGAAAAAGGGACAGTATCAGACATGTACATGCAACAAAACAATGCCCATCTATAAACATTTGTTGCAGTAACTTAGTAGCCTGGTGGTTACCAAACCTATTAGCTCCCGAGTCCTACATCCTCTGCAAATATTGAGGATGTAGGACTCGGGAGCTATGATAGGTTTGGTAACCAGGCTAGTAACTTAAGTTAAGGTTCAGCATGGGAAAATTATAACTTGGAAGTGAATTATGAAGCATTCTGTTGGTGATTTGTTTGAAGCGCTAGTTACTATAAGTTTTCTATTGTATTCAAATTTTGAAGGGCATATGAGTGTTTGAAGTATAGAGGAACTGAGTCATGGTTTGTTTGGGGGGGGGGAGTCTGTCACAAATTGGTCAGAACAAACAGACCACTGTTACAGGGCTAATAAGGAAACAGGGTCAAGTTTGGAATAGGTTCACCAGCAAGGGCACTACATGTTATCACTACAGGATTACATGTCCAGTTTGACAGACACAGTTTTATTTCAACTTCTTGGAATACTGTGGGGAACTTCTTAAAGATAGAATTATTCCATTCATACCCCATGGTTTTAACTGATGATTTTTTATTAGAAAATTATACTACACCTCAACATGCACAAAAGTTACAATACTACACATGTATCACAAAATTTACATGTAGGCCACAACAGTTTGGCAAGAAGTACAAAGCTGTAACCAAAGTATAAGAGGGTGGCCATAAGTTATATAAAGCTACCAGCTAGGAAGTCTGGTCAAGATCAAGATACGATTTAGGGTGACAGACTTCCTTTGGCAAACAAAAACCAGAGGATGTATATTGCAGCCGCAGATGGCAGAATTAGATCACATCAGGAACTTGCTACCTTAAACAGACTGGGATAAGGAAATAGGACTGGAATGAATGCCAAGTTCATGCTGCACTTTGGCAGGTGGCATGCTTCACATTCTCCACATCAACATGGAATTTCACACCATGATTCACCAAAGTGATGCAGATCAATGTCTGTCTCATCATATCCCTGAGACCTTTCATTAGAATGGGATTCTAGATCTAACATATACTTCTTTAGAAAGGAATAAAAATGGCTGCAAATTGAATTCCTATATGTGTGCACACTGCACAACATTGAAATGATTTTACAGCTGTACAGAATACGATTAGACAAAATTTCAAGGATTGTTGTTCTCCAGTGCTTCTATAATTGATAAGGAGCTTAAAGAGTGTGAATGAGTGAAATGTACCTCTTTTATGTTGCAAGATTGGACCAGTGAGATCTGGTCCACACTACAGCCTTTGTATCACCATCCCCTGAAGTGTACTTATACTCTCGAACCCATTCTAGCCAGACTCTTCGCCAGAAAACTAACTACAACATGTATATAACACCAACACAACATTTCAATATGTACAATGTAGTCTTACAGTCAAGTTAGTCAGCAACATTTAGAATTTACCATGGTGAGAAGGAATGTCTGATACTATGATACTATGTATAATAATAGCCTAGAGGAATAACCAGTGGTAATTTCAACTCATTTGGCACTCAAAGGTCAACTGCCTGAGGAGATGTTTGTGAGCTTCTGGTTTGATTTTCTTTCTCCTCCAAACACAGACCTACATAGAATTCCAATCAATTTCATTGATAGTATGTTATATATATATATATACTTGATTATACCTGTGTGGTCATGTCAGATATCATTAAACAAAGCTTCAATTATTCTAACAACAGACTTAGTTATGTTTTGCTAGGGATAGTTTTGTATCACTAAGGAGCTAATGATCAACTGTGTGCCAAGTCACAGCACAAATACAAATGTTGCACAGCATAACAAACTAGCAACCATCTGACATAAATGGGTTAGGAGAAATTGACTGGAGAGTTTTGAATGCCTATGCAAATTATTGCTGTGTGACACAATTTACAAGAATTACTAATAACAACTTATATAGTTGTCACTTAATAATCAGTCAGGTAAGCAGAGCAGTTAGAATCTCTTCACACTCATGTATATATAGTATGGTACATGTACATGAATGCTTCTTCACATTCAAAGCAATCTGGTAAATCTGGAAAAGTTTCAAGACTTCATTATATATCAGAATATAATAGTATGCTTTCAAGTAACCAAATGCAGCTGATCAATGTGGCAAGTATATCTGTCCATATTCTAGGACTGTAAACTGATCAGTTCCTCTGCCCCAAGGTATCTAAATCCTGGTTTATAAGGTTTTCCTGTCCTACTTTCAAAGCATCAGGAGACAGGACTTTGAAGTTAAGCAATTTATTGAGTTGCCTTACGACACAACCTCCCCCACCTACACCCCCTACCTATTGAACAAGGACCGTTTTTGACAGTTGAACAAGATCAAGTGTTCTGCCTGCTGCCTTGACCCTTCCCTGTTAGAGGGGGTCAATCTGTCCACCCCAAGGTTGTTGACAAGACCTGCCTTTCTCCGGCCACACCGCTGGACAGTCCAGTCCCCTGTGGCTTGAGTACCAAAACATGCGCAGACAAGCCCATGCACACTATCATTAGAAATGTCAAACAAGCCGGGGCTATTTTAACCATTATTTCCGGTCGCTCCAATCGTGAATATTGCTTTACTATCGATCAATAACTAGCACTCTCCACCAAGTTAGAACTGCCGTAAATGATTTTTACAAACCTTTAAAGGTCCAGAGAGTACGTTACGTATGACTAAGACGTCAAATTTTTGCGGAGGAAGAGGCGGTATGTCCCCACCTGGACGCCTGCGGCGACGGATAATTTTTTTCGTGGCATCCTGTCAGATCACATCTCACCGGATCTGCCCCGGCTGGGCACCGCGATCTGATCGGCATGTATTACCAGGCCGGACACTTATCTTACTTATTGTGGAGCTGATAGCCAAGTAGACTTGTTTAAAGGAGTTGGCCTGTGCTATCCACGGTCTTTAAAGGCTCGATCCTGGGAGAAAATTAGGAACAACACAAAGCTGTTTGCGGGCTGCTAGCACAGACCTGCAGTCTCCATGTTCTACGTTACAAACCTACGGGAGGCCGGCGCTTTCTCGCTGTTCAAACTGTTTCGTGCCGCCGGGATTCTCATGACTTTGTACCCACGGAATACAGAAACGTTAAACGTGCTACAAGAATGTATATTTTAGCTACAGCGACGAGCACAACTCACCTAAATGCAGGGAAAACTGTGGAGATCCGCAATCCGTGCACAGATGTACTGCCAGTATATTTACACTTGGGACACTGGAACCAGCACAGGTCACGTGACCAAACGTCACCGGAACATTCAAACCTCCCAGACGCCGGGATGTACCACTCTATACGGAGGGGTGACTTTAGGGCTTTCAAACCTTTGACGTGTCAACCTTTGGCAAAGTTTGGGATCTTTGGAAACCAAGAAAAAGAAAGCCACAAGAACCTCCTTTTCAGAATAACAGCTGATCAGCTGAAAACTGTACTGGTATTTGAGGGTTTTCAGGGGTTGCTTTGGGATTGCAAGCAGCAACTCAAACTAGCAATAACTGTTATATAATCTATAATCAATGGCTGTGATGTAAACGTATTACCGGTAAATAACGTTACAAGTTATGGTTACCAGATAACAAAAATGTATCATATCATTGCAGTTGCATAACTGCCAATAACTCCATATCTCTGAAATCACTGGGCATTAGCTGTAGTCTACTAAAGCTGTTCTGGGAATGACGATGAAGTCATGTGTTTGGCCATTTTAATCACTACTAATGTTACCAGCTCTCAAATGCATTTTTAATCATGTATGTGTAAAAATATGTGTATAACGATGTGTATAATGATTTAACCTGCATCCTTGTTATTTATTTTGTCTGACCCTTACCTTTTCCCTCACAACCTCAATGAAAAGCTGCCTACAGGCCTCATGATTCTCTCGTGAATAATGAAGCTGAACAGGTGAGTGATCTCCCAACAGTCTATCTGGCATAGTTTCTCCCATTTCTTCTCATCTTCTCTGGAGTATCAGTTACAGAAATTTCATCTGTTGACAATCAGTGTCATGAATTTTAAACTTAAACTAAACTTCCTTTCAAATGGTCTTGTCTGTGCTTGTCAGTTACCATCAACAACTTTTTGAAACTCTTTGAGCATGGAGGTATCAACCACCTTGGTAAGAGCAAGGGGTTATCTTCAAAGAAATGAGTTTATAATTGCCATGTTTCAAGCATTAAATATGGAACTGGCAGCTTCTGCCTACAACTACAGAAGAGACATCTAGCACTACACTGCATTACTGCAGTGTACATGTAAATGTACATTCGTTTTACCATTTCACCTTCAGGAAGACAAGGGTATCTTGTTACAAGAAGCTTTTCTTAACATACCATTTTGAGCATTGTCTGCCCTCTTAGCCCTCAGGTAATTACATATTCAGTTTTTGACAAGGAAAAAAAACACATTGGTGTACAATGCTGACAAATTTAGTGCCATTTAACGTTTGAGCCTTTTATCATCACTGTCCAAAATGAACCAAACATAATGGCAACATTTAGCATAATGAGGTATTCTTCCACCATTGGCTATTATCATAATTATATAATACATAGCATATTACTCTATGGAAGACATCAGATTAAGAACGAAAGCTACTGATGGTCAGCATTTAGCATTTTTCATATTGTTGCTCTTGCAAGCTATTATTGCCATTTCCCATTTAGTTCACAGCATTCTCCTCTGGTTTGCCATCAGCTTTCTTCATTCTCATCTCCTCTCTGCCCTTTGCCCTTTCCACTGTGACCTTTTTACCACTGATCTCCAGCTCCTGCAGTTTCTTCACTGCCTCATCAACATCACTTGCTTCTTTGAACTCTAGAAAAGCGAACCCACGATTCCCCTTCCAGATCACACGCAGCGGGTTGATATTGCTCTCTCGAAGGTGATTTTTAAAGTTGCTGACCCTCAGTGACCCTGGAAGTTTTCCCACCCACAAAGTGAGAGAAGGATCTCTGTCCTGTGGTGGCCTCTTCCTGGCCTCCCCAGCAGAGTTCTTGTCCTGATTGTTAGGTGTGTCTGCTACTTGTGCTTTCTGCTTCCTTTCCCTTGTGGACTTTTCTCTTGGCTTGCCTCTAGGCTGCCTCCTCTTGCCTGAATCGGACAAGCAGATAGCTTCAATGAACATTTGTAAGATGAGCATACCTTGTTCCTAGTTAACATCTTGTTTAAGTTGGAAAAAATCAATACATGTAGCGTTACATGTGTATTATAATAAATCAGGTCATTGCCTTATTGTGGGGGAAAAGAACAAAAGACAACAAAATTAAACAGGGCTGTTGAAAAGCATGTCACAAAACATCACAGGCAAATTTTCTATATCTAATAGACATAATATCAATATTACTGCTGAGTTTGGGGTAAGTTTCAGCATCACAATTCACCTTTCTCTTTGTCTTTAGCAGGTTCTCCAGATTTTTCTTCGGCCCTTTTTTGTACATCCTTTGTTGATTCTCCTTCAGCCTTTATCTGCACGTCCTTCCCAGCAGCCCTCTCTTTCTGTCGCAGTTTCCGCAGAATGGGAATCTGCTGTAACATTTCTGCATCCACCTTTAGAAAGGTTGAGAAGTTGAGCTTGTGCAGTTTCCAGTTACACTGATCAATATCCAAACAATGGCAATAAAATGAAGTTCATTATACTCTTCATGGATCATCATAATCTATTGAAAATGTCAGAGAATAACATGTTGAATACCTTGGACCAGATAATGCCTTGTGGTTTGGGTCGCTGACAGTTGGTCTGGATGACCTCAGTTGGGGTCAAGATCCAATCCACGGTGATGTCATGTGACTCAACCAGCTCTTCTGGGATGTCAATCACCTGGAGAAGGAAATGGCAATCAATATGATGATCTGAATGCAGGTTGACATAAATCACAGTATTCACGGTTGACAGGAAAGCAGACCTTTTGTGACATAACACACATTCTATATCTAGTTAAACATCCAGACATCAACATCAAACTTTTGTTCCAAAGCTCACCTGACAGTCATGAACTGTAGTGACAATGATAGTGTCTGGGGTGACAGCTCCCATGGTTACTAACATAGCCCACTCCATGTCTCCAAACCCCTCTCCTTTTCCTATCCTGTAGCCTGTAGACAAAGTTCATATTCAAATTATCTACCACACACAATAATTTGATTTATCATCTATCCGTTGCATCAGGCAAATTGCAGTGCAATATACATGGTATGAAGTCTCTTTAATTCTGCCAAGCACTTGAAGGGTGTGTTAGGAAGAAATTCAGTAAAGCAATGAAACTGCTACATGCTAATAAAGTTCTATCTACGGCTCTACCAGATGCACATTTTTCCTCAAAGTGAAATAGACAGTACCCACTCACCTTTCCTAGACACAGCGACAGACCCACAGACTACAAGGTCTATCTTGACCATGTCATCCAGCCCTACAGGAATGCTGTGCTTATCAATACCCTTTAGATATGGGACAGACAGAGACAGGAAAACAGAATGGTTAGTTATAAAATAGAATAAGGCAAAGATGTGAACACCTGTATTACCTTGGCTATAGAAAAGCTTGCATCAAGAGTGATATTGATGTTAGTGTAGGATTTTTAAAAAAGGGCTGGTAAAATCTATATGAATATTTGTTAAACTTGACACCTGTCTTGTTGCACAGGTCCTGAGTGACTGCTTGTTGGCACCAGCAGGTGGAGTGATCCTGTTGAACAGTCCATTCCTCAGACGGGGGGTTGGCACAAGGAGGGTCTTACCTGCCTGAGAGAGGAGGTATACATCTGACATCAGATATAATCTGAAAATCAGTCTAATAAAGGAATCTATGTTACTAACAAGGACCAATGGAACAATGGAAAATTCCTGAAAATGTTTTGTATGAAACTTGATGTATTCTGAACAGGCAATTACATATCTGAATGTGTCAGGGGTAAGATACATGTTTTCCAATGGTTATACGGAACCATTTCTATAATGAATATTCAACAGAAAATTTCCTCTGCATGTAACCTAGACTCCTGTAATCTAGAATCCTGGTGTTACCTCCAGGGGCGGTTATACCTGTATACTGATACAGATAACATACCTCCATGATGAGGAACCGGACATTTTCCTGGGGCTTGTCTGGGTTGACTTTCACAAACCGTGCCTGTTGGAAAGGCTTGAGTGCAGTAATCTTTTCTGCAGCTGCAGCAGCATTCTGGGATATAATAGAAGTAAGTGAGATGAAAAGTGGCTCACTGAAAGATAGTGAAACACAGATATCATGAAAAAAAGAGACTCTGACCTTAAAGTTTGGGATGCGATGATGTACTGGCCGAGGGAAGTTGGCAAGGTCATTTTTCTCAATGTGGTCCCAAATCTGCTGTCGGATGCTCCACTTTGTCACACCTGGGGAAGATACTAGTATGACACTTTAACAACAGTCTACCTGCTAAGTATGGCTTTATAGGTTACATTCCCTGTTAGTTTTACCCTTTGTCATGGGTCTGTTCAAATAGGATGATAAATACAGGCTTCAGTACGTTGATGAAGAGCTGACATTTCCTTCACCTCTCAGGTAACGTTACGTGTAGAGAATGATACAGAAATCTAGCCAGGAGCAGCAGAGTTTAATCGCAATATACCTGTTGCTGCAGGGACGTTCTTTTCGTCCCCTGACCCTGTCTCACTCTCAACCAGTCCTCCTGAGTCAGACATGACTTCTCACTTGGTTTTGAACGCGTTAGTTTCTACAAATTTGCAATAACAGTCTACAATATATGGATGGGGAAAAAGGTGGACGCCGGAAAGATCCAGTTACGAAATATCTTGACCTTCGACCCGAATCCAGCCTGTTACACTTCTGTCCTAATTGGGGGGTGGTAGTGAAATTTTTATTCCATTCCAAATATTTCAAAATTCATTGATGATAGATTCTTATATTTACATTTTTCATCACATTATTATATAAGCTATTGATACAGTCCTGTTTTAGACTGCTTCTCAAATTGACTATCCCGATCTTCAGCTCACTCCTCCTCGAGAGTAGTTTGGTCCACTGAAAAAGATGGCGGCGCCCGTGTTGGAAAAAAATAACGTTTCTTTGTCTCGTTCCGTCGTCTCTCGCTCTTGTAGCAACGTGTTTCGACGAACAACGTTGCCTGTGGTATTTGCTGTGCAGTCCCGGGGATTCAAAGAAAGTATGTGAACAATAATTTGGTGGTTCCTCAGCAGCATACAATCAGTAATTTCACAGCCCGATCAGCCTCAGTGCATGCTGTCACAACTTCTGACCAAGGAGCTACAGTTTTTCTTCTTCCTCTTACCTCCCTTGTAAAATAAAAGTAGTGCATATTTTGCTAGGGAAAGTTTTGTATCACCAGGGAGCTAATGATCAACTGTGTGTCGAGTGACTCGAGTCACAGTACAAATTATTATACGGCCTAAACTGGAACTAAGCTCCTACCTTTAATACCGAAGACATCTACTCTACTCTACAAACGTTGCTCGGCATAACAAACTACAAACCATAAGGCTGATTAGCCATGTTTTTGTAACAAAGATACCATTATGATTCTCAGGAATAAATAAAAGATTTGACATCTAGCACTACACTGCTTTCTTTACCTATGTAGCAAGATAAGTTTTGTTTTCCTGCTTCACTTTCAGTAAGGCAATAATCTTATTGTAACAATGGCAAAAAGTTTTTTTTTTAACATGAACTTTGAGCACTGTCTGCCTTCTTAGCCTGCAGCAATCTATTAAGAAAAATGAACTACATTAGTGTACAGTGAAAACACATTTAATGCCAAATGTTTGCGCATTTTATCATCACTGTCCAAAATGAACCAAACACAATGGCAACATTGTTAGGTATTTTCCCCTGTTGAGCATGATTCACTCAAGGAGGTTAAATACAAGTATTTAGCCTCCTTGATTAGCTTCATCATTCATGATTTTTTTAACATGCTTGGGTATAGCATGATTAAATAACAGACATTTTACACTTTGGAAGTCAGAAGATAAAGTACTAGTATCAGCATTATGATAACAGTTAAACTTTACGTGACCAACACCAAGTCCCAATTTACTTGGTGTTGGTCACGTAAAGTTTAACTGTTATCATAATGTTATATACCAACACAGATGAACTTTCATACTAGTATCAGCATTTAGCATTTTTCACATTGCTGTTCTTGCAAGCAACCAGTTCACAACCTCAGGCTTGCTATCAGCTGCAGCTTTCTCCATTGACCTCCTTGTCTCCATCTCGTCCCTGCCCTTTGCCCTTTCCACTGTGACCTTTTTACCACTGATCTCCAGCCCCTGCAGTTTCTTCACCACCTCAACAACATCACTTGCTTCTTTGAACTCTAGAAAAGCGAACCCACGATTCCCCTTCCAGATCACACGTAGCGGGTTGATATTGCTCTCTTGAAGGTGACCCTGGAAGTTTTCCCACCCACAAAGTGAGAGAAGGATCTCTGTCCTGTGGTGGCCTCTTCCTGGCCTCCCCAGCAGAGTTCTTGTCCTGATTGTTAGGTGTGTCTGCTACTTGTGCTTTCTGCTTCATCTCCCTTGTGGGCTTTTCTCTTGGCTTTCCTCAAGGCTGCCTCCTGTCTAAACCAGACAAGCCAATAGTTTCAATGGAAAGCAAGGTACATTTGTATGAGGAGCATGTCTTGTTAATAGTGGGCATATTGTTTAAGGTGGAAAAATGTATCTATAATCAGGTCCTTGTTTTGTTTGTTGGGAAAAGAGTCATATTACAAAAGTATTGTTACTTGCATGTAGTTTGGGGTGAGGTCCAGCATCAAACCTCACCTTTTTCTTTATCCAGTTCTCCAGATTTTCCTTCAGCATTATCTAGATCCTTTGTAGATTCTCCTTCAGCCTTTATCTGCACATCCTTCCCAGCAGCCCTCTCTTTCTGTCGCAGTTTCCGCAGAATGGGAATCTGCTGTAACATTTCTGCATCCACCTTTAGAAAGGTTGAGAAGTTGAGCTTGTGCAGTTTCTAGTTACACTGAGAAACACATTAGTATCCAGACAATGGCAATAAGATGAAATTCTTTACACTCTTCATGGATCATCAGAATCTATTGGAAATGCCAGAGATCAACATGATGAATTACGGTAAGTGGAGTACCTTGGACCAGATAATGCCTTGTGGTTTGGGTCGCTGACAGTTGGTCTGGATGACCTCAGTTGGGGTCAAGATCCAATCCACAGTGATGTCATGTGACTCAACCAGCTCCTCTGGGATGTCAATCACCTGGAGAAGGAAACAGCATATAAGTATGATAGACAGTATGACTACAGGTTGACATCATTTGCCCAAAATTGCAATACTGTTGTAAAGAAAGCACCTTTTATCTAGTTGGGCAACCAAACTTCAATATCAAAGTTTTGTTCCAAACTGAAAGCTCACCTGACAGTCATGAACTGTAGTGACAATGATAGTGTCTGGGGTGACAGCTCCCATGATCACTAACATAGCCCACTCCATGTCTCCATACCCCTCACCCTTTCCTATCCTGTAGCCTGCAGATAAATATCATACTCAAATTACCTATCACACTTGGTAATTTGATTTATCATCTATATGTATTTGTTGTATCAGACAAATTGCAATGCGATACATAGCGGTAATACACTGATTAAACTCTCACCTTTTCTAGACACAGCGACAGAGCCACAGACAACGAGGTCTATCTTGACCATGTCATCCAGCCCTACAGGAATGCTGTGCTTATCAATACCCTTTAATTATGAGACAGAGGGAGACAGGAATGGTTACCCAGTTAGTCATGATATGGAGGAAGGCAGTGAACACCTGTACATGTATTACCTTGGCTATAAAGAGCTTGGATCAATGAGCATTGCTAGGAATAGAGTAAGATAAAACAAACGACCAGACTTTAGGGCTGGCAAAATTTATATGAATATTTGTTAAACCTGTCTTGTTGCACAGGTCCTGAGTGACTGCTTGTTGGCACCAGCAGGTGGAGTGATCCTGTTGAACAGTCCATTCCTCAGACGGGGGGTTGGCACAAGGAGGGTCTTACCTGCCTGGGAAAGGATGTATACATCACACATGATTGGGAAATCCATCTATGGTATTAACAAGGACAAACTGAACAGTTAATGGACATTCCTGAAAATTTTTTATGAAACTTTATGTACATGTATTTTGAATTATCAATGACTTGTCTGAATGTAGTCATGTCAAGTATAAGCCTTAGTAACATGAACTGGGGTAATGTTTTCCAATGGTTATATGGGTACTGTTTCTGTGATGAATAGTCAAATGAACATTTCCTAGATTCCTGTAACAGGTGACCTTACCTCCATGATAAGGAACCGGACATTTTCCAGGGGCCTGTCTGGGTCGACTTTCAGAAACCGTGCCTGTTGGAAAGGCTTGAATGCAGTAATCTTCTCTGCAGCAGTAGCAGCATTCTGTGATGTAAAAGCAAGTGTGTTACAAAAATTGGCACACAAAGGTGACAGACAGATTTGTGTCTGTATAGTCTGTATAACTGCCCCTCAGCATAACACACCAGTTTCACAGGCACGCGACGTGGCGGAAGCTGGCTACCGGTACATTTCACCATGGAGGTGATTAAACCAAAAGATGGTGTGAAAGAAGTTGATTCTCACCTTAAAGTTTGGGATGCGATGATGTACTGGCCGAGGGAAGTTGGCAAGGTCATTTTTCTCAATGTGGTCCCAAACCTGCTGTCGGATGCTGCACTTTGTCACAACTGGGGAAGATAAGAACAAAACCTTCCAGTCTACCTGGTATATAATTAACGATTCAGAGCAAAGTTTTGAAGGCTACACATCCATTAAAGAGATTACTCCATTATATTATTAAAAGTAGATATGCCAACATCCATATAACTAAGGGTGAATGGGGCATGCCTATTAAACCTCTACCTAACAGGGCTAATAACATGAACAATGAAATCTATGTTTCTAGATGATGTCCTGTCATAATCTTGTGGTAACGTTAATTTGTTTGTAGTAATAGCTAGCGTGAGCGCTCCACGGATAAGTGCCAGGCCAAAACGGCTGCCGTGACGCAACATGGATCACGGCGCCTGCATGGTACAGTTGCCAGAAATCGGTCGACAAAGTGTCATTGTACTATGTTGCACAGTTAACGCGTTATATTTGTAGCCAGGAGCACCAGTGTTTACCGTTACCTGTTGCTGCAGGAACGTTTTTTTCGACCCCTGACCCAGTCTCACTCTCGACCAGTCCTCCCGACTCAGACATAACGTGGTTTTGTAACGCGTTCGTTTCTACAAATTTGCAGCAACAATAATACATGTATAACAGTCTGCAAGTACTGTCGCAACTGTCGCAACATGTAAACATGTATGAGAGATCCAGTTACGAAATAGTTTGACCTTCGACCCGGATTTAGGCTGTCACACTTCTGTCCTGAGTGAGGGGTGGTAGTGAATACATTAGTACATTTAAAACATCTCAAAATTTATTGATATTAGATTATTATACAGTTTGTTTAAAATCACGTAGGTTATTAATGAATTTCTGTTTTAGACTGATTCTCAAATTGATGAACCCGATCTTCTGCTCAAACGTCCTCGAGAGTACTAATAGTTGGGTCCACTGAAAAAGATGGCGGCGCCCGTGCTGGGAAAAATGTTGGCTTCTCTGTCTCGTTCTGTCGTCTCCCGCTCTTGTAGCAACGTGTTTCGACGAACAACGTTGCCTGTGGTGTGTTCTGTGCAGTCCCGGGGATTCAGAGAAAGTATGTGAACAATTATTTGGTGGTTCCTTTGTAGCATACAATTATGAGTTGTATAGTCTGAACGACCTCAGAGCAAATAATTTTTTTAGACTAGAGTGATTTTGAGACTTCAACAGATGCAGTACTGACGTTACAGAATGAAATTGTTATATTTGTCAAACTTAATGATGTTAATCAGCTATGATGAAAATGAAATGTTGTATTTGTTGTCCCTGCTTAACATCAATTTATTCGACTAAACATGGTCTCCAGGGGAAGCAGGACATTTCGGCCCATGGACGCTTCGGCCATGGACATTTAATAGGACACTTCGGCCACATGCGGTGGACGTTTCGGCCACATGCCGGGGACACTTCGGCCACGTTATTTATTGACAATACTAAGTTATCAAATAAATGTACGGTGTACTATATGATATGATGTATGAACACATACCGATTATTCGGAAAATCTGCAATAAAACCCACCGCAGTTAACTTATATTTGAAATACTAAGTTGCTATCTTGTACCAAGGAGGTTAAATACATATTTAACCTCAAGCTCTTTGCTTGTACGAAAATAAGTATGTCCGTATACTCATCGTCTCTCGGAGTACATTGACAATCAGATTTCAAGTCAAAAGGGACCGCGCCCTTTTGTCCGACGACGTCTCTGCGTACCTTACACGCTCATATTATTTCATACAGAAATGTAAGAATCATTTGGAAAACTAATGACAAGAAACACGAACTTGTGTATGATGAAACGGATTTTATTCTATCGCTGATGGTACCGTAGCACCGTAGGAAACTGATTCTGAAAAAGAAAATAAGAATGAGATATGATTGCATTTGTCAAGAAAATACATGTACATTCGTTTTGCCATGTTTGCTTTCGCCTAGCCTGACTAATCGCGCTCCTGGCGGCCGGCCGCCCCGAAGTTGCCTCCGGCCAAGAGCTTGTGCAACACAGATTTGCTTTCGCCTTGCTTGCTTGAGGCCGAAGTGTCCAGTATTGGGACATTCGGCACGTGGCCGAAACGTCCAGCACATGTGGCCGAAACGTCCAGCACATGTGGCCGAAACGTCCAGCACATGTGGCCGAAACGTCCAGGCCGAAGTGTCCATGGGCCGAAACGTCCGACATTCGTAGAAGAAGACCTAGAGTGTGTAGCTGCCAACATTATATTTTCAAAGAACAAAAGCTACAACTACAACAAAGGAGGTTATATGCCTAGCTACTGGGATTTGATACTAAATGAAAGGATGTTGATAAGGAAGTTTGAAGTTTACAAGGCATTGCTACTGATAAAAATAAAATAGTATGCCCTAGTTCATCACAAAAGATTTTCAACATTCATCGGGGCAATCTTCCACTCTGAGTCTGAAGTCATGTTGTAACATGTTTTTCTGCAGCTTTGTTTTGTTGTATCTGCTGTTCATTATCTTGCTAATCAATCACTGTCAAGATGACAGACATGGACAACACCTAGCACCTCAGTGCTCAAAGGCTTCAAAGACACAATTGTCACTTCACCCTCTTACCATAACAATACAAACTGGGGTTTCATCTATTGTGTTTCAAATTGTTGAACAAAAATACCTACTCTGAGTTTCGTTGATGAGGGTCCTATATTTGTGCCTGAGCTGTCTCCTGTCTGGGAGGTCCGCCCCACCGGCGGGAGGGGACGCCAGGCCGTCCTGGTCCTCCAGTCCGTCGGGCTCGCCCGCTCCCTCGCCGTTCTCCGCCATGTCATCCCGCGGCGCCCTGCCTGCCTGCCCGCCTGACCGTGACCTTCCAGTACCTGGCATTGTTTTGTCGGCAGACGTGCGGATCGTAAACAACAACAGAACAGCAGAAACGTGCGCAGACGAGAACGCGGAAGCAAAAAGCTCCGAAAGTAATTTTCGTTTGTCTGGCTTTCGGGACCTTTGACTGTTCACGTCAAAGTTCACGTCCTGATGATCGACTCGATTCTAAAGAGAATATACGACTGGATGCTTCCTAAAGTTAACGAACGGACAGACTATGGATGGACGTAAACACAGCAGAATGTGTCCCGGACTGACTGGACCGCCCACGGAAGTTTTCGCGCCGGAACTTAAATGAAGTGCGCATGCCCGGTACCATACCGCCGTGTCGTCTGCAAGCGGCGATCTGACTGGATCTGCGTCATTGGCGGGAACCGGAGGAACGGGTCAAAACCCCGGGCAAATTATCAATCACTTGCTCAAAATAACCAGAAAAACAAACCGAAATCGACTCAAATATATTATTTGTACTCATATGATATACATTTATTGTAGCTTCCTTCCGATTCTCAGGCAGAAAATAGAAATTCTGCTTTGAATATTAGATTTCGCGCCAAATTCTCAATACCAAGTAAACCAATCATGCATTCCCTTATGGAATCGGTTAATGAACGTGTCCTAATTTGTCAAAGTTTAACCAAAACTTAAGATATGATACTAATAGAATTATTTTTTATCATTTATTTATAACTATGATGGATTTTTTATATATTTCATCGTGAAATTTGGACTCTTTCGTTACGTCTAATTTTACGCCCAGGATGCATTGCGCAGGGATGATCTCAACCTGCGCAGTAGAATGCGCAGATCACGAATTTACACAGCAAGTAACGGCCATGAAATTCAAAATTTCTCCTAACGTTGTTGGACGGACGGAAAATTTGTCAGATTGCGAGCTTGTCGGACGTGTTTTCGCCGTTGTAGAAGGTAAGGGAGGCTCGTTTCGAGCCCAGCACACGTGTGACTGTAGGTGAAGTGCACCCCACGCCAGGTTTTTAGGTTAGGTTTGTGATTTTGACAGAAACCTTCAACAGTTGAGAAACCAGTCTGTTCCCAACAGACTGACCCTAGCCCCCATATGACCAATTCCGGTCATTTATTTGCTTCATACCGGGACCGACAGTCATTACATCAATATGAATTTATGTTTCACTTGTTGGTGTTACTTAGGAAATCCTTCAGGTGTTTTGCATAAATTTTGCTGCCCGGGGCCATGGGGGCATTCTGCTGAAGTGACGAATTTTCGGGATGTTTTGACATTTGATTCTGAAGTTCGGCCCAGATGTTACACCCCACGTCTGTACCGGATGAGGTCGTGTGGGGTCAAGTATTGCACAAGCAAATCTGTCTTTTCCTCAGACTGAAATACGCCACAATGTTGGCCTTTTTACAACATGTCGCATAATTATTCTGGGCATTACTGTCAGCTTCACAGGCCAAGACCAACACCATAATTTTTACCTGCCAAAAAGTGTCCATTGATAACTGAAGGGCATTCGCATAATTCGTGTAATATGATATGAAAAATTTCATGCCTTTAGTTTAGGTGTCCAGTAGAAGCTACTGGCCTGTGTCCCATCAAATCTTATTGTCGCACATAGAAATGGTAATGGCTGGGACTAAGACTGTCAGTGAGAGAGCACACAGTTTGACACACAATTATACCGGGCAGCAATACTTTCTCCTGTTTGTCAACAGTCCAAAGTACACCAGTGGGATGGTCCTGTGTATTGCTTTCTGAAGATGATAAACATGTAAACACGAAATAATCCAAATTGAAAAACACAAATCGTTATGATTATCACGGTTAAGTGAAAACTGAAAAATGTCAGTGACTGAGTGAGTCAATGTACATCACATTCGTAGTACATTATTTGTCATGTACATGTATACTGTTAAAAGTGGACATTCATGATGCATATGGCAATTTTGTTATTGATATAATAAGTAGGTTAAATGTAATAATGTCACATGTAGATAGACTAGCGTGGCATCTGTCCAAAGTTACCATTAATATCCATGGAGGATAACCCAATAATGAAAACCAGACGATATTGATTCATATCGCTGGCTAGTTAACAGCCTACAGATTCCATGTAGACATGCAGTTTGATATTTCAGGCTAACACGAAAATTATATTAACTGAAGTCTGATGACTGAATTGGCTCTATTGCACTCAGACCACAGATAATACTTCTCTATTTGCAAAGCTCTGTCATCAGTTGCAGATAAGAACACTCAAGAATGTAGATGTGTACAAATCAAATGTGTACACTTGGGTGAGGTCAGGTTAGCTCAAGTATGTTTGGCTCTGAAAAGGTTTACGACTAATACAAGCTTTGGGTGTGTCTTGAAGGCTTGTCTATAATATATGTGAGGAGTGCAAACATGTGCAAATGCAAATGTGTGTAAAATTTTGGCTCCACAGTCCACTACTTCAGTACTTGCATGCCTCCTTTATCTATCCTTAAATGGCACAGTTGGAATGTTAAATCAATGCTTATTAGCCTACTACTAGGACTATTGATAACTTGATATTGACCTTGACCCCCATTGCTTAGCAATTAATTTATTATTTATAGTGTTCTGAATTTGGAATATTCATGATTTATGTTCTTATAAATTTTGGAATACTAGTAGTAGTACATGTACCTGTTAGTTACATTCTCTATTCTGGTGCCATGCCTACTAAATCCTTTTGAAATTTGGAAGATACTAGAAAATGCAAAGCCAAAATATATTCAGATATCATACAGTCATCATGCTTCTTTGAATGTCACCCTGAATTGATAGAATGACATCATAGGGCAAACGGGGTCACCCACTTAATGATCTATTTATATCTCCCATGGGAGATGAGCTGTTTACTGTGTTGTTGTTTTACTGTAAACTGGGAACACGTAGGTGTTAGGCTAGAACTTGTTGATAAATTTGCCTCTGCCAGCAAGAATATGGACTGATCTAATCTACAATCTGTACCAGTAGGTCAGTAACACACAGCCTAGTGAATAGGCATGCATCGCCATCACGAAGCTCATCTAATTACTTGCCTACTTCAATCAATTAAGCTTCAGCCTGCTAAGATAGCCTGGCCATTTGGCACACATTTGTATTGAGTATGAGGTTACTAGTAGGCAGAACGGAGAAGGTTAAACCTTTTAAATTCATGAAATTGATGTGGGAGACACGGGATACCAGATGTCACCCAAACTTGATGTTGGGAAAGTCCTGCATGTATGTCAGTATGTATGGTAATGAATGCACTGGTGTAATCTAAGTACTTATGTGTATGAACAAAATATAGTGTATGACCAAGGACATGTATGATTGGTGAGATACAGCTTTGTGGGCTGTATGGGAGTATTGGTCATACATTATGCATAGGCTAGAATATAAAAGACGAAATAATTCCCAAGTCCCAACTGAATCTCTTGCAAAGTACAAGTATACTAGTAGTAGTCTGTGAATCACGTCTGATCAAAGATTCATGTACAGAGAGACGTGGGCAGACATACATGTGACAGGAAAACACATGATCCTATACGTCAAACTGATGCAGAGGATGTACAATGTACATATTCCCACGTAATCCTGTCTGCATAGATAGGAGCAGTACTAAGTCTTGCTCTTTCTGCCTACTTACTTTCGTATGTATCTCTGCTTTATAAATAGTTTTACATGATATATGGGATTACCCTAAGAGCCACCTGCCATTCCTAAGTGGATGGCTCCTTTGCAAATAAGTTCATGGACATGAATATTCGTATGCATTTCCTCACAATTACTTCTGTTAACACCCACTTGTTAATGCAATATGGATGTGGCTGCATTCAGATTGTTGCATTGGCAATTAGTTACTAATGACTGAGTGGTAAGAAATGTCTACACAGTGTAAAATTGGCTGGCATCTTTTAATTATCATACTTTAGAGGGTGGTGTTGATGGTACAGATATGCTTTCATTTGTATCTGCTAGTCTGAAAATACAAAAGTGAGAAAATTGCAGTTGCATTTGTAGGAAGTTTTTTGTCGTAAAACTGCATGTATGCATATGATGGCCATGCCATTTTTGTACTTGGCAAGTTGCAATATGTTTCTGTCAATATCTTATATTTTTTACACAAGTTTGTATCCATATTGTAATGCATGACATTCAGTGTTTGTTTAGATGCATATTGTTTTTATTGTCAAATTCTAACAATTGTTTGCTTGGTTGTTTACTTTTGACATTTACCATATTGCATGCTGTGTTTTTTCCATGCACGTTTCAGGATTACGATGAATGAAAGTCTCTTCTCGCCTGTGAATGACGAAAACTTCGTTGTAAAGGAACCAGAAAAGACTGCCAAGCCTCCTGTACATGTGCTAACCGCCCAGCCCCTGGGCACCCGCTCAATACTTAAACCTTCACAGAAGGATAACATACCTACATCACCTGCTGAGAAAGAATCCAAGGTAAAAAATCCTGGACAATGTAGAGCTCAAATGTACTAATCTTATCATCCTTTAAAATCCATGCGAAAACCGCTACTCTGAGTGTAAAACTCAATTACAGTTGATATCAAAGGCATATTTAGGCAATATCATCATGAAAAAATAGCACATCATGACTGAATTTAACTAGTTTACTACTAGTACTACTACTAATATGTCAGGTGAGAATCTTAAAATTTGAAGAAAACACAACATTCTTTTTCTGTTTTCTTTGTCTTTTTTTTAGTCAAATCCAAATTACAATTTTTATCCCATTGAGATGATGCTCATCATAGTACACTGTATTTCTTTCTCACGAAAGCAGTACATGTGGGCCTTTTTCTAGTCAGTGAATGATCAATTACAATGGTCTTAATGCACGGATTCCCAATAAAGAAATGTACCAGAAACCTCACGGGATAATGCCTCAATATCCGAAGCACCAGATGTGTAGGGGGAATACAAATGAACACCTTGGAATGGCTGTGTACATCGCTATAGATTTCCAATCATTTCTTCCACCAAGTGCCAAGAATGATAGCATCCTGGCTGAATTTTGAATTCTATGAAATGTAATTACTTGGTAGATATTGTAAACGCAGCGATAATCACCAAAAAATTCAATAATTTTGTGCTATGAATCAGCACATTCTGATGTGATAAAGCAGGTGAACTGTTTCATTTTGAATCAGGAACCAAGAGCGTGTAAAAATCAATACTTGTGATTTTGCATTCACTACTGTCCCATGGCCATAATCTCACCTTGTATATGATATCAGCTACGTTGTGTGCATATTTATCTTTTTCCTTGATGTCAGGCTGACANTTCTGTCAATATCTTACATTTTTTACACAAGTTCCTATCCATATTGTAATGCATGACATTCAGTGTTTGTTTAGATGCATATTGTTTTTATTGTCATATTTCTAACAATTGTTTGCTTGGTTGTTTACTTTTGACATTTACCATATTGCATGCTGTGTTTTTTCCTTGCACGTTTCAGGATTACGATGAATGAAAGTCTCTTCTCGCCTGTGAATGACGAAAACTTCGTTGTAAAGGAACCAGAAAAGACTGCCAAGCCTCCTGTACATGTGCTAACCGCCCAGCCACTGGGCACCCGCTCAATACTTAAACCTTCACAGAAGGATAACATACCTACATCACCTGCTGAGAAAGAATCCAAGGTAAAAATCCTGGACAATGTAGAGCTCAAATGTACTAATCTTATCATCCTATTAAATCTATGCGAAAACCGCTACTCTGAATGTAAAACTCAATTACAGTTGATATCATAGGCATATTTAGGCAATATCATAATGAAGAAATAGCACATCATGACTTAATTCAAATAGTTTACTACTTAGTACTAGTACTACTACTAATACGTCAAGTGAGAATCAAAAAGCTTGGCCCACAGTTCACTAATGACAACATGTCATTGGGAAAAGATCATTTCATCCTAGATGAAACTAAGATTCTATTCTGTTGAAGTAATATCTGACCATGATCAGATATTACTTCATCAGAATCTTAGCCTAGTTTTCATCCAAGTGGGATAAAATGATATTAATAATCTTACCCCATTATTCTATTAGTGATTTGTGGACCACAGACCTATGTTAGACCTCTACGCAATAATCATATCTTATGATAAACCATCACAATATATCATAGGCATATTTAGGCAATATCATAATGAAGAAATAGCACATCATGACTTAATTCAAATAGTTTACTACTTAGTACTAGTACTACTACTAATACGTCAAGTGAGAATCTTAAAATTTGAAGAAAACACAACATTCTTTTTCTGTTCTCTTTGTCTTTTTTTTAGTCAAATCCAAATTACAATTTTTATCCCACTGAAATGATGCTCATCATAGTACACTGTATTTTTTCTCACGAAAACAGCACATGTGGGCCTTTTTCTAGTCAGTGAATGATCAATTACAATGGTCTTAATGCACGGATTCCCAATAAAGAAATGTACCAGAAACCTCACGGGATAATGCCTCAATATCCGAAGCACCAGATGTGTAGGGGGAATACAAATGAACACCTTGGAATGGCTGTGTACATCGCTATAGATTTCCAATCATTTCTTCCACCAAGTGCCAAGAATGATAGCATCCTGGCTGAATTTTGAATTCTATGAAATGTAATTACTTGGTAGATATTGTAAACGCAGCGATAATCACCAAAAAATTCAATAATTTTGTGCTATGAATCAGCACATTCTGATGTGATAAAGCAGGTGAACTGTTTCATTTTGAATCAGGAACCAAGAGCGTGTAAAAATCAATACTTGTGATTTTGCATTCACTACTGTCCCATGGCCATAATCTCACCTTGTATATGAGATCAGCTACGTTGTGTGCATATTTATCTTTTTCCTTGATGTCAGGCTGACACCTATACATTATTTTTTATTACCCTAAAATATGTCATCTTAGGGCCAGACTTAGTTTTTAAAAGTTTTCTCAGAATCATGAAGGAGAGTCCTGGAGAGATGACAGTTTACAATACATCAATTTATCCCTTTCTCAGCTTTTATTAAGCTGGCATCAAAAATCATCTTTGCCAGGACAGACCTTTTTATTTATTAATTTGTAATTATACTGTACTGTTTATTTATTCATAATTGTACTGTAAGTTGTTTATTTATTTGGACCTGTACCATACTTGGTGGTACAGGTTGCAAGAAAGGTGTTCATTAGCTATATTACAATGATAGAAAGGATTATGTGGGATAGATGCCTTGTAATTGTATGCAGTTTATTATGTTGATCTTGGTTTGTTGTGGGGAAAAATAAACCTGTATGAAAATCTGTATGTAGATTTATGATTGTCAGAATGAAATTACTAAACCTGTGTTCTGTATACATAAACTGCCTCATACAAGATATTTGTGAGAAAATTTGCCAATGGATTTTTTATGCCACACGAGCATCGTTTTGTTTGAAAGAACTGCTGTAGTGAAAGTGTCTTCAGGAATGAAGCAAGACTTCAACAGATCATTTGTATGTGTAATTTATACTTGGGGACCTGCCATTACCTGTGCAGGTATATGATGATGCCGTTCAATTTCTTGGCTGACTGGAGCGATTCCCGCCCGTCTCTTGTTTCTCCTGCAGCACGTGCAGTTTATTACTCCTGCCCGCAAGCCTGCGTCTAGACGCCAGCCCGCCTCGGATCCCTGGGAGGCCCTGCGCTACCTGGACGAGGAGGAGCGCTGGGTGGACCGTGTCCAGGTGCTGACCAAACAGGACCACCAGGACTACCTCAAGTACGCTCAGGAGTTCCTGGACCAGATACTAGACGGCATCTTCAAATCGTGAGTTTTTCTGGATTATATTATTTGTTGCATTATATTTCAGCACTCACAAGCAGACACTATTGTCAAATCGTGCCATATCGATGTGTAATTTCTAATGTGTTTATGTTTTGACATGCTTGTTTTTATTTTATCTTCTTTGTGCCTTTCTTTCTCTTTTGTTGTTTTCCTATATTTTCAATTTAATTGTATTGTGAGTGTATGTTTGTGTATACAGTCATACGTGTTACAAACATGATTTAGATTCAGACATAACTAGCAGCTGTAGGTACAACAATGATTTTGTTAGAAATCAAAACTATTATCAACAGATACTGATATTGATAAATTGTTATTGAAGATTACCTAGAAAATCTGACACATAAAGCTGGTAAATCCTTGAAATGTGGCCTACAGCATCAACTATGGACCAATGAATTATTTAGAGGTCCTATCTGTCGATGACACCAACAATATTGTTCTAGTCAGCTTGATGGCTGATTTGCATAAAAAATAGGAAAATCATACCACAGTTAGCCATTTGTAGCCTACTACATTCCCTTGGGGAAAAAATTTGATACCAGACACGCAGTTCCAAAAAAGGGCTCTCACACCTGTATATAAGATTGAGAGATTATTCTTTTATATCTGTAGACAGGATTAAAAAAAAGAATCTGAGCAAGTGCTTGGATTTTCAAAGTCTGAATTACTGACTGTCAAATTCAATATACTGTCCTAATATGATATTAATGTAGTTCAAGAAACAATGACTAACCTGATTTGGCCTGATATTGCCAGAAGAAATGGCATGTCATTTTATGTGTGTGAAACTGCAGCCAACCGTGTAATTGGGAGGTACGTGAAAGGTGTACGGTCATCACCATGATTGCATAGAAAAAGTTCAAAGTAATATGATGTTGTATATCAAACATTCGCTTTACAACTAAGAAGCATCCCCAAAACCGTTCACTTGAATCTAAAAGACATGTATATAATCATGGCTTAAGGTGGCACATAGGTAAGTGTGTATGTACACGCACGTTTTATGTTTGTCCACAGAATTTATGTGTAATGTCTTTGTTTCTTTGGTCTCCATCAGGGGAATACAAAATACCAAAATGTCGCGAGAGGGTACTGAGCCATACAGGTATCAACATAGCGTAGGAATCCACATCTATAGCTAGGGCTGGCAGCTCATCCTAGGCCTAGCTTTGCCATCAACTGTGGCTGCCTTGCATGGGATAAATAGAATAGATAAATGAAGACAGCCAAACTATTGGTGGCTGGGATTATTAATGTCATCAGTGCAGTCAGATTCATCCCGGAGTGGCACTTACAAATGTCGCTTCATAACCAAGGCTGGCAGCTTTCAATGAATCTTGGAAACATCATTCTCTCTCTCTGTGAATGTGAGTGTGATGTGAAATGTGGTGCTGCACATTGATGTAGATGAATGAAAATGAACTTTATGGAAATTAGGTGATAAGTGACGAGCATATTACTGATATATCATGACACATCCTCCTTTATGCTTGAGAATGTTCATGTCAATATTAACTTGAAAGAATGCAAAAGAAAAGTTGAAGCTTGCAATTACTTATCTTCTGACTTAGATCATTGGAAGTTGCCAGCTATAACAATCATGGAATAAACCAAGGCAAGGCTGTAGAAGGTCCTGCATCTAACACTAGGCTTACGAGACATAATGCTGCAAATAAAACATAAAATAAACCCATCCTGCTGTAACAGTTGAAAAAATAGACCGGGTGGTAACTAGGGATCCCAGGGTTTATACATTGTAGTAGTCCTTGATTTTAACCCTCCCAATGTCAGAGCTGGTTAGTACTGTGTGTCCTGAACAGCCCATGATGCTGTGAGAGTTAAACTCAGCATGCATGTGGAAATAGTGGTGCATGGTGTTCTCATTATATTGTTAGTTTTTCTATAGTGACTGGAAGTTTGTAGTACTTAATCAAAGGCCTGTTCTTATATTTCATGGTATTGCTTATCACTGATAATAGATACAGAGCTTTCATTTAAATTTGCTGCTGATGCCATTAACTTAAATTTGTGCTGCCATTAAATATGTTGCTCACACTTTCTGGCAATAAAAAAAGTGATATTGGCAAGAAGATAACAAGCTTAGCTAATGCTCTGAAATATTTGGGAATGGGCCATCTTGCATTGGTGAAGGGAGGAAGATGAGTTAGTATCTTGCACTGGTAAAGGAGGTTTACAGTTGTTTTGCTTTCCTTCATCAGTTCGGAGGAGGAGGGACCTATCCCCAAGTTCGTGTCAGAGCCGTCTGAAGGTGACAAAGTCACATCCAAGGAGTCTGAGGAAGAGGACCTGAGTGAAGAGTTCAGTACCTCTCCAACCGGAGACGAGTTTCTCACACCCCCGGAGGAAGAAGACCTTCTCTTCGAATTTGATCCACTGACTTCAAAGTCGGACTCAGGATCAGACCGAGAATTCGAGAGGCTTGAGGCAGAGGCTCTTGACCAAGAGCTTGAAACACCTGTGCTGTCTTCAGACTCAGAAGCAGAAGCTACTGTCCCTGACATCCCACCAGAAATTCCCGAAGAAGAACCTGCAGTTCCATTGCAGAAGGACGAACCTGCTCTTGAGGAGTGCATTTCACCTCCTGCTCAAGTCAAGCAACCAGAAAAAGCTGAAGAGCAATCCTCAGAACCAATTGAAGAAGTAAATCCTGAAGCTGAGGAAGAATCTGTTACACCTGTCCTTGCCCAAGACCTTGCTGTTGAACAGGCCAGTATCCAAGAACCTGAAGAAGAAACTCCTGCCAAACAAGAAGAGCTTGAAGAGGTTGTTGCAGACAGTACCTCTACCAGTGAAGTTGCCAGTCCAGAGGACGAAAATCTCTCAATCGAACCTACAGATACCAAATCCGAGTCTACCCCAGCAGATTCTGACTCTGCAGAAGACGAAGAAGTTGAGCCTACTGTTGAAGTTGCCAGCTCAGAAGAAGACGTTGAAGTCACACCAACAGCTGAAGTTGACAACTCTAAGGAGAACATTTCTGCTGTCATAGAAGCTGAACCTGTGGACACAGCTGAGGACAAGGCTGCAGAGGAAGTCAAGGCTGTAGAAGAACAGAGTGAACCTCCTGTTATACACACAGAACCTGAGCAGGTCAACGCCGCTGCTGCAGATACCAACACTGACATTGAAGAAAAGCCAACTGCAGAAATCGTTAAGGCTGCTGAAGAAATATCTCAGGCTGAGTCTGCTGCTGTAAGTACCGAAGCTGAGGAGGAAGAAGACAAATCTACTGTTGCAGACAACATTGCAAAGGAGGTTGAAGAAACGTCTGAGGTGAGCAGTGCTGAAGAGGAAGCTGAAGCCAGTGAAGGGCAAGATCAACCTGTCATTGAAGGATCTGCATCCGAAGTCGAAGCTGAGCCTGCTGTGATTCAGACTCCTGAACCAGAAACCAAACCTGAAAGTGAGGAAGACACCACAGAAAATACTGAAGAGAGGCCCATTCCCCGGTAGAGGCAAGCAGTGTCGAAGCACCAGAAGTCCAAACCCAGGCAGCTATCTGTTCAGAGCAGGAAGCTCCAGTACCCGAGGAAGCTACTGAACCAAAGGAGGAAGTACAATCCAGCCAGGAAGAAAATCAACAAACCGAGCCTGCTGCTAAGACGACACCGAAACCAGAGGAAGAAGGTAGTGTGGAACAGAAGTCCTCATCACCAGACGTGGTACAAGCTAAACCTGAGATAACAGTCGAGGACCTGGCTCCCCCTCAGGAAGACACAGCCATGACAGACACAGACAACACTGACGACATGCCTGCCATCCCCAAGGGATCCTACAGCATCGACTGGGACAGCCTGGACGACAACATCAACCCCTTCGAGTCCAAAACCAAAGTCTCCTCCTCTCCGCCAAAGACATTTGGTTCCTACCAGATCGACTTTGACAACCTGGACAACATCGATCCTTTCAAAACATCAAAGGGACTTGCTAACTCTCCGGTGAAGGGCAGTCCACTCAGAGATGAAAACATCAGTGCAAATGCCAACAAGAACTCACCGAAGAGCTCTCCAGCAAAGAAGTCATCTCCTGCTAAAAAGTGAGTGTACACTGTGATGTTAGGTCTTGCAAATGTGGTAATTTGCCATGAAGAAAGGAAGAGGGTGATCCAAAGGATGAGTTGTAGTAACTTATGTGTATGAATTTATTGGATGATATGACTGCAAGGAAGAACAATTCTAAGAACCAATATGTCCTTCCTAGGTCCAGCAAGTTGAAATCTCCCAGAAAGGCACAGACCAAAAGTTCCCTGGCAGTGAAACAAGACAGAATACCAGAGGTAAGTTATCTTCCAAATGTTTATTCTGTGTATTTGTACTACAAAAAAAGCTTGGCCCACAGTTCACTAATGACAACATGTCATTGGGAAAAGATCATTTCATCCTAGATGAAACTAAGATTCTATTCTGTTGAAGTAATATCTGACCATGATCAGATATTACTTCATCAGAATCTTAGCCTAGTTTTCATCCAAGTGGGATAAAATGATATTAATATTCTTACCCCATTATTCTATTAGTGATTTGTGGACCACAGACCTATGTTAGACCTCTACGCAATAATCATATCTTATGATAAACCATCACAATGGTCCCTAGATATCTGAATTTTAGCCAGTTGACTTTAAGATAATAAATGGCTTTATGTAGATTTGGCTCAGTGGAAATCGTAACCGCAGGCAGTAGACAGTGTTTATCATCTAGGGTTTATTCTGGCTGTATATTGATCCATGGATTGACTGAATATTCATAAGCCGTGTGTTTCCCTAAAAGCTGTCTGTTGTACCAACAATATCATAATAGTGCTGTAGACGTGTACACAATTTGGAGGTTAATAGGTAGATGGTAACAGCTTGGCTTTCCCTGTCTACACACAAGTATTCACACCTGTAGGTTTGGGGCTACGCAATAATTGTGCAAGGGGAGGTTGCTAAGTTGACTTGGATGTATAGATAATCATCTGCCTAGTGAATTATATGTTTAATTTTCCATTTATAGCAATAATCTTTACCAGAAATTTGTAAAGACTGCCATGTTTGTTTTTTCACATGGATCCTCTCTGTTGCTTAGTGGGTCACCCCTTTGCATGAAATTTCTGGATTGACAAAAAGCAGTGGCAACAGCATGCTTGTTTGTTGACCAAATTTCTGTAGCAGGATCCTCTTGACTAACCTGTATATCACACTTACGTACAGAGCACAATTGTGCCTTTCTGTGTTTAATTTGTTTGTTTTGCATAACCGGTAGACTGCCTTTAGGCGTAATACACCATGCAGTAAGTACAAGCTGCATAATACGGGACTGTATGGTTTGTTCCACTCAAACCAGGATGGACTCCTGCTCTTTTCAATAAGTGTGGTGGGATCGTACACGTGCGCTCTCCTCAAATAGGATACTCGTTTTTGGCTGAGCCGAGTAAGAAAATTGGTTTAAAGTGCCTTTCCTAAGGCAAAACATCGGGTTCTGCTAGGGATCTGAACCCAGAACCTCTAGATTGAAAGACCCTAGTGGACATGTTTAACTGCTGCTTGTTTCCCTTCCTGGGCCAGCCTGAGGCAGACGTGGAGTCCATGAGGACGTTCTTGTCCAGCGAGAGGGACAGCAAAAAAATGTCCCCTCCGCCAGCGGAGATAGACAGCCAATCAGACCACAGCATTCCCAACTCGTCTTCCAGCGACACTGGTTTCCAGGATGGTGAACCCAACATGGACGATGAAGAATTCAAGTCGCCCTCCAAAAGTAGGTTTGTTTAGATAGTATAGAAATGTGTTCAGACTCAAGAGTAGTGCTGTGTACCTAAGCGTAACATCAGGATAAAGGTACAGGTACTGGTACAGAGGTTTTGTCACAGGTCCGTACCTGTACCTCACAATTTGACAAAGTAGGGTGAACTGTTGACAACTTGATAGAATGTTTGTTTACAAATTTAAACAGAGCAGAACTAGGTGGCCTCATGCCTTTCCCCTGTGCACTAAAGCCTGTAATTTGAATACTTTTCTATTTTCATCTTTTCTGGTGCTAAACTTTGGTCATTTGGTAGGATTTACGCATCTCAAGTCACAAATAAGCACATACATGTAGTTTGAATTACATAGGTACATTACTAGTACACTGGTGTTATGGTATTTCGAATCAGTACTGAAAAGAGTTTTTGTACACAGTACACACTACATTGATATAAGCCAACAAATGTGTATAATGCTGCTTTTCTAAAATATAGCAAGTTAGATTAACAGTAGGTTAATCTACATATGCAGAAGATCCTATTAATTACAGTTTGACGATGTGCAGATCAAGTATTCCTTACATTGATTGTCTCGGACATGATTGTAAGACTACGTATCTGTTTTCTTGTAAACTATTGCTTATTTCATGGCAGTCTTTCTGTTACACCACTGTGTTCTAAGTTACCTATCATATATATATACATTTATTTGACTTTAAAGATGAACTTGTTTGGATGAAATTCGATTTTTCAAATATTACACTTTTTATAGTGTTATAGTATTATATTATTACTTATAATTTTGTATTTCAGTTAATTATTTAAGCCACATATTTAGCATAACAGCACATCATGGTTTCCTTATCCTTATTTCAGTCAATGATCCAGTTTTTGCTCCGTCCACTGACCCGACATCTTTTGATGTAGCTTTCCTGGAGAAACATGGTGCATCTACAGTGAGTAGCCACATTGTATAATGATTATATTCCTTTCATGGACATATGGAGATACGCTTCATGGGTGTTTTATAAGTAAGGTCTTTCTTCTGGCTATGTCACTCCAACTTTCCTTACCATTACTTCAAGTCCTTTCAACATCTGTGATCATTTGTGCAGTGTTTTTCTTTCATAGTGTCACATTTGGTATGAATAGAAACCAAGCATTTTAGTTATACAATCTCTCTTTTCTTTCTTCTCTGTTTTCTCCTCTGTTCTGTTTTCTGTGTGTCATACTGTGTAACTGCAGTCTGACAAAGCTCTGCTAGAGGGAGCTTGTGGTGGTGAAGTTGACAGTGATGAGGTACACTATTCATGGTCACTGGATGAATGAAGTGTTGCAGTAGCAAACAATAACAGAATGAGATGCAATTTTTTTCTTGGACATAGCGAACTAATCGACTAACCAGGTTTTGAAAGTCAACTGATCCTTTGGCTATGTACATTGTGCATACATGTACATAGCCAAAGGATCAGTTGCTTGTACATGTATGTGCTACTGCGGGAAATAGGTCAAGGAACAATTGTGTACCTGTGTCATTATCTGGTAGCCTGATTAGAGTTTTAGACCCTAAAATTTCTTGCTTGGGGACAGAACCCACCTTCCAGGGCCTATGTAAGTAATATAATTATGACGAACAACATGGAAAGGTGTGAAGCTGATTACCATGATTCCCACCTGACCTCATGTAGTAAATACCTGAGATAAGCTTTTCTGTATATTTGTTTTCCACGCCGGTTTCTACGCTAATGCTTTTTGTGTAGAGAATAATAGCCCCAGCGTAGCGCTGTGTCTTGTTTACTTACCAAGGAACGCCTTGTTTTCTGTCCCTGGTGCAGTTTAAGGAGTCAGCGTTGGCCCGACAGTCTCTGTACGTGAAATTTGACCCCCTGGTGAAGGGAGCCAGCCCTGGTAAGTGTCAACTTTCATCAACTTTAGAGAGAACACCTGTTGTCATGACAGTAAAGCCTGTGTGATGTAAGTTGTGTGTTTTCTGGTCTAAGTATTAAAGTTTAACAGTACCAACTAGCTTTTGAAGGGAATTCCTTTCGTGCACAAGAGGTTGTGATTTGTCAAAATGTATAGAACTTACAGATTTTTAAGTTCACCTAATGTATCATGTGGTATTGTGTTATTTTTTGTGTTAATGATGCCAAAGTGAAGGAAGGTAATGTGGATTTTTGGATGAACTGATAGTTTTCAATGATAATGTCTTTGTATGGTTCATAGATAATAGTGATTATGATTGCATAGCTGGAAAATGACTCAAACAAGCAACAATATAACAGTGTTAGTTTTAGACTATGGTTGTGTCACTTTTTCTGTCAAATTTTATCCTTTATACTTCATCTATAGTATTTTCTGGCATACAGTTTTAGATGTAGGTCAACACCACACATAGATCATTATCCACAGGGCAGCCTTCTAGGTCTTTTCACTTGACCTGCTGTTGCCATGGTAACACATGACCCAGGAATCCCCAGGGCCACACCCTTTTCCACAACTCCCAGGAAGTAGAATTTAGAAATCACATACCTGTCACACTAAATGCCTGGGGGGAGACATGTATTGTTTTACAAATGTGTGAGTCAAAACATCCACTTTAGGATAGGGAGTATGGCTGGTCCCTGTTTGAAGTGAAATGTTTCATTCAGTAGATTATGATCCATTCACCCTTTGCTACTACTTTGGGATGGCTTTGAAGTGCCAGGTGAAGAATTCTTATTCTCAGAGACAATTATACCCCTTGGTAACAATTGTATGGTTTTGTCCCCTACCCCTGCTCAACTGGTTGCGTTAGACTGTCTGCTCTTACCTCAGGCACTAGAGCATGTCAAGGTGTCCCCAGATGTGACCCACCCAGAGTTCTTGGTAAATGTGTGGGGAAACGTAGCAGACTAGAAGTCGCAGTGTTAGGACAGGATGAAACGACTGTTTTCTTGGCTAACTGGATGGGGAAAGAATGAGACTACTTCCGAGGAAGTTGGTAACGATGACAGTGGCAGTTCAGGGACTAAAGTTGAGACACAATCAAAGACATTAGGTAGTAATGGAACCTTGGATGGGGCAAAAAGGGGTAGGTACATACATATGTGTATATACCCGAAATGTTCCAAAATAGCTGTGCTTGGAACGTTGTCTGAACCAGTGCCCAGTGTGTAAGGCCTGAAGAAGATCTACAATAAGTTGGTTTGTTTAAGGCCTACAAATCTAGTTGTTTGTATCCGTTGCTTTTGTAAAGTGAGAGATAACTATCTCAGGAATTTCCCAGTGACTATTGGTGTTAGCTGTACCATTTGACTTGAATCCAACCATGACTCAGCTGGCAAACAAACCTGATGTTACTGTCTACTTTTTGTTTTACTTTGTCACTGATAAAAGAATGTGTGCCAAAATAAGGAACAGAGCAAGAAGATAGAATCTGATTTGTATGAGTAGATCAGCTTAAGTACAGGACTATTTTAAAACTGTGAACAAAGCAAGGACAGCTGATGCAACCATCTTACATTTCCTACTATTGTTGTTCTGATGCCAAAACAATTGACATCAGTAGTACTGCTAGACCATTAGTAAATGGGGCATGGACTCTTGCTGCATGTATGTGATTTTGTGAAGTAGTGAATTATTGTGAAACTTCTGAAGTGATACTGAAAATATATGGTTATATTTTACAGTCAAAATCCTGCCTTAATATTTCCAGTGCATGTTTGATTTGATTTTCCTTGTTTCTGCTTTCAAAGTGCTTTGCTTTCTTTCCTGTTGCCATCCTTAGAAAAGACACAGCCTATGGATACCCCCAAGGATATCGATGATAGTGGTTGTTGCGATGTGTCTAACCTAAGTCGCATTGCTGTAATCGCCCCCTATTCAGGTGATTCTGTGTGTAACTGCCACACCTGCACCTGTCTGTCAACAGCTCTGAACTGTCAATCATACTTTATGTTTATCATTTTGTCAATTACTTCTTAACCCACAGCTTTGCCACCCTTTAACTTTAGTTTAAGTGCACTGATATTTTAGCCTCAACTCCAGTCAAAGTCTATAACAAGAAAAAGATGCTACTGGTAATAGAATATACATGTCTAACATCTTGTTTTTTTCTTTCCAGCTAAGCACAAGGGCCTTCTCCCTGCTATCGAGAATGAAGAAGAAGAGAAGTGAGAATTTTAATTTATAGTTGGTGTTAGAAGACGTGAAATTATGATATTTTCATGATGGGAGTTTCTTTTACTTCCCTTAAACATTAATGTATCAATTACAGTACTTAAACTTTTTTTGAAATATGACAGAGATTACTTCCATATAGATTTTTTTTCATACATAGTCAATTTTATTTTCCTTTGAACAAAATACTTTGTTGAGTGTTAAATGATTTTGATGTTTGTTTGGCACACACACATTGATATTCCTGTGTATTTACTATAATTTAGTCTACACATATGTTGTAGCATCTGTCTTTCTCTATGACCATTAATGAAAGAAAACATTCCCAGTATGCCTCTAATGCACTTCCTGTTTCCTACCTGTAGTGACCTCCTGCAGATGAGCACCCCTCCCACCCAGAGGGCAGAGCCCAAGCCCAAACACCCGGCCGCCCGCAAGCTGGCTGAACAAGTGGCCGCCAAGCCTGAGTCACCCGGCCTGGGGAAGGGCGTGGACAAACTCCTCACCTTCAGTCCTGGAACTGCCATGCAAGAGGTACCAGAAAACTACAGTCAAACAAATATTTTGATGTCTAAGAAATATGCATCTCCTAGTGTAAAATACCAGTATATTTTGAGGGTTCAAATATATTATAGAGGGATGCTGTACTGGAAACTGCAATAAATGCCCATGTGAGATCTTAAATAACATACTGTAACTTTGTTTCATTTTCATCCCTGAATTTGTAATCTTAAGATAACAATTGAGTCAGGGACAGTTCAAATATCACCTGCAGTCCCATATGGTGCCCTTGCCTGTGCACACAGCATTAACCTCTCCATATTTACCTTTCCTGGAGCCCTTCCTTCCCTTCACACGTCTCAAACCTTCCCCTTTCCTCCCTGACTAAGGAGTCCAGCAGAAAGAAGGAAGAGTCCCCAGAAGCTATGGACATTGACTCCACATCAGCAGAAGAGGTACGGCAATGCAGCTTTATTTTTACATTGGCTTTCTGAAACACAGGTCCTACAGCTGAAATACTGATATCACACTGAAGATGAGTTTATCTTCATGAGAAACTTAATCATTCATTAGCTCGAACCTACAAATGTTCTACCAAAGCTTGCCTTAACTAACAATCTCAAATTTCAGCTGTGGTACCTTTGTTTATGACACCATGAATAGCATGATGCCTCCATGTACATAAGCTTCTTTATCTTGAGGTTTAGAACATTACCCACTGAAGATGAAGGGAGCCACTATGCTGGTAGGTGTTTTTGCCAAGTAGGTTGGTCAGAGATGGTTACTTAAGTTTTATTCCAATGAGACATACTTATAGAGATACTGTACAACTATTTAACACCTGATCATCTAAGCATGTCCCATGCATGGTTTGCATGGATAGTCTCTGGCACAACTGACACATCAATTGACATATCAATGTGCCATTATCATTCAATAATGAATAACACTGCAGACATGCAACTGTCCCTGTCCTCTCCTCTTCACAGTAGACGTGCTAATAACACACCATCCCATACCTGTTGGTAAGGTACATGTAGATGTGCTGTCCCTTGGTACTTACCAGTCATATAAGGGTCATAAGTAAGAAGGGTTAAGGTATAAGTTCCATTGGTGGGCTCATACTAAACCTTGTCCTGCTCTCTTCTGTGTGTGTGTTCTCTCTCTCTCTCTCCTGTCCACCCGTCCCTCTGGTCGTGCCCCCCTCCCGGGAATCAGGACGCGGCGCGGGTCCGGGGCAGCCCAGGTCCCGCCGACGATGATTCCTACGAGGAGGGGATGTGGACGCCGCCTACGGGCGACACGTACAAGCTCATGTGGATGGACCCTGACTTTGGCTCGGACGAGGTAGCCGTGTTCCCCACACGTCTGCATGTGCATGTCAGTCATGGCTTACATAGTCCCATGGTCATTCATTCGTACGTCCTGTTGTAGACACCTTGGTTTGGCACTTCAACTATTTGTTAGTCTGTTTGCTTGTGTGCGTGTATGTGTGTTTGTATATGTGCGCTTGTCTAATCTGCTTTCAATCAGGATTTCTCAGATATTCATACATCGGACTCATGCTTTAAATGTAACCATTATAATACAATTACTTCAATCAAGGAGGTTCAAACCTTTTTTCAAATACAAAATCTTTACTCTGCAAAATAACAAATAACAAGCATCATTCTAACATGTAGTCCTTCCAATGCTAATTCATTGCTCTTACAGATAGAAGAACTTACATGCAGTTGCCAAGGTTACTGTATTTTTTAAATTTATGTATGATCATTAAAAAGTGTACTAGTAATCTAGAATCAATACTTTGACATTCGTCTCTGAGAATTACCAAAGAAAATTGTGTCCTTCAAAGTTGCAAGATTTTAATCCAGGATGTTCCTCTTCAAGGTAGGTTTTATAAAAGATACTGAGAAAAGAAAAACTGGAAAGGCATGATCATGTACTTGAAGACATTTAAAAATGGGCATGCCGGGTCTAGGGGGTGTTCCTGCAAATTGGTGTTGGTTATTTAGGGAGATTGATTAGGAATTGATTGTGCTGCATTTTCTCCTTGCTGCCACTGCCACAGGACACTGAGAGTCCCAAAGACTTCCCTGTTGACCTCCTGACATGCAGCCCTCTTCCTTCTCTGGAGGTAGTGTAATAGAAGTAGTACCTTTTTGTTTACCTGTCTTACAAAAAGACAGTTATCCTTTTAAGTCTGTCTTCCATGTTTTGTCTTTTTTTTAAACGTGTATTTCTGTCCTTGTTTATTTTGTCCCTGTCCAAGTTTTATTTCATTGATCTGTTTTACTTGAAGTTGTTTTTTGTTACACTTGCCCTATCTATATGTTAGAACAGAGGCTCATGTCAACTACTGGTGGTGGTACTGAAAAACACAGTTCAAACTGCACTATGTCTTTACCTCCATGATAATTGTGTCACACATTTTTAAGGGTACTCATAGTCTTACAGATTTCGTTTTATGTCAATGCAATAATGTTTACACAACACTGAACAGAACAGTTACTGATACCAGAATGTACATACTCAAAGACTACTTGCTGGGCTAAGGTTAACTACTCTCTATGTGTGCTGATTGGTTTATTCAGAATACAACCTCAACCAATCAGGACTCAGATACTGGAGATGCCAGTAGCATTCCTCCCCCTTCTCACACATGTTCTGAAGATGTTGCCACCCCCCCTCCCGATGTACTACCTGTGGAAGAGGTAGAACGTTTGGCTTTGAATGAACTAAACCTACACAACACAACTTTTTTAACAATGGGTTTTTAACAAAGGGTGAGCTACATGTGGCTGTACTGATATGAGTGACTGTGAAATCAATTACTGCCATCTACTTTTGAATGCACAGTGAATGTGGAGTAATGCATTCACCCTTTGATTAGACATTTCAGATTGCTTCGAAGCCTGTTGAATTGTAACACTGAAAACTACAAAGTCTTCAAGCCTATTATGCACATATCTGTCCTTTACACATACATGTAAATGTATGTTCAACATGTGTAACAACTGTATGCAGATCAAGCCATTGGTCATAATTAGACTCATAGTACAAATGAACGAGCTGCCAATACGCTATGATTATAATGCATGGTATGACTGGATAATGTCAGCATCAACAAAGACCGAGTCAACACCTCTTTATGTCTCCTGCTATCATGCCCAACCATGCATGTTATGTCTGCTATGTCATGGTACATAACATACATGTAGTTCATGTGGTTCTGTTGCTGTGTGGACTGTGTGACTCAGGGATTGTTCATTTTGGAGGAGGAGGATATTAAGAAGACAGCCAACCAGCCGAGAGAGGGCCACCCTGAAGAGGTTCATGCTGTTATATATTAGCATAAATCTGGCAGCATGTGTGATCCAGCTTTAGCTGTTGATCCCTATGAACAAACAGTGACAGGTGTTTCATGTATGTGACTAAAGTGTAATGATGGGAGATAGTCAAGAATGACCTTTGACCTCTCAGTTCTGTTTTGTTGTCTAATAGGACAGTGCTTTTCCTCCAATGCATTGACAGATTTGTTCAGTCGAAGTTACAGATGTTTTGTGGTCATATTACAGTATGTCTTGTATAATTCCAGGTCATCTCTTGATGACCTTAGATTGTATATCTTAAGAACCTTCTCAGTTCTGATTTTTTTTACTGACGTGTCATACTATCGTTTAGATAGCAACACTGGCATACTTTCTAGTATTAGTATGGTTAGATGTTACATTCAACTAGTTTCAAATCATTCTGGGGATATTTACAATCTAATGTATCAGGTACTACATGTATATGTTGTGAAGTAGAACAACAAATGTAAATGTCCTAGCTATTACCCAGGCCATGACCATGTAGCAAGACAGGCTGCAGTTCTTGTTTTGACAGCCAGGGGTGACCCCCACCATGTCCAAGGTCACACATGTTGTAGCAGCTTCCTGCCATCTGCATTCCAACAGTGTCACATCAGCCCCCTGCCTCACTGCACTTCTCATCAGATTGTTGTTAATTCACATTGATCCGTCCTGACCTTTTAGGGCCATTGATAATGTATCATACCCTTTCCAGGGTTGTCCTTGAACCTCAGGCAAGGGATGTAATTCTCTTCTTACTGCCTGGCATACCTGGAAATATTTCATGTAGTCTAGTAGGTTTGATTTGATTATAACGGGTTGGGTAGTAATTTTAAGACCCTGTAATCAGGCGATGTCCTGAGTGATTCGATCACTGTGCTGGAATGTTCGGGTACATCCAGTGGAGAAATACCTGTACATAGCACAGGCCCTAAGGGGGCGTGGTAATACAGTTAGCCGGGTTTGTCTCCACAAATTGAGACAAGTGGACGGTTATGGCAGGATAATCAAATTAGGCCATACCTTTCTGTATAGCATGCAGGAGGCTCCCTATGGTAGATGACACAGGTTCGACTTGTCCGTCTATCTGTAATGTCTTGTTTATGTGGCTTCCTGCATAGTTTCCCTGACCCGAATTCCTCCGGGAGTCAGACAGTCTTAATCATGTTATTATTGGAGGGGACAGATGGAACCAGCACAGTGGAAGAGTCTCATATCCTCAGTCATTGATTCAGGCCTACACTACCAACTCATTGCCATGCAAATTGATACTGCAGTGTTAGAAACCCCCAGCATGATAGACTGACGACTGCTGACAGGTGACCATGAATGAAAAGTGTTAGCCAGTGTTACAAGTCCTGACAGTGGGGTGTATTTTTAGACCCCTGTCAGCACCAGCTTGGCATGGAGATCGCTAATGTTCCTTTTCACTGCTCCCCTCAGTTCAAGAATAGGTCCTCCAGTTGGAAAATGCTGGACGGGTATTGGCTGATCTGGCTGTGACCTCATCTGAATGTCTGCCATTATCCCTGGGGATCAGCATTCTTGATTGTATAACCAATTAGATGGGCTGCTGGGAGTCTGCGTGAGGGTTTGTACCCTGCTGAAATAATGCCTCTGCTTCTTCCCTACCCTTATTTGGCTACAGTTGTGGCCGTAATGTCTTTGTTCCTGGGGCAGTGCAAACGTGCATGTGGTACTTGCTACTCTCGACCGAGCTTTTAGTCGTTTTTTGATACGACTCTGTATGTGAGTGCTGTATCATGTAAGAACTGCTGTTGGCTGTTGTTGTAAGCTTTAACTCTGAGTGGCACTGCATGGCACATTTTAGTTATTTTGATGCACAGTTTGTTTAGAGTTCATATGAAGGATTTTTGTTTCAGGCTAGTGCCGATAATGCTGTATTGCAGAAACTACCTTCAGACGATAGTGTAGATGATACAGCCGAAAAGGTGTAGATTTGTTCCCATTTATCTGTTCTTTTCTGTTTCCATCTGGATGCCATTTTATATACATATACTCTATGCATGAAGTAGTTGAATTGTTTTCCTTTTCTTACTTTGTATCTATGTTAATGTTAGAATTCTCTTCTCATATTTCACATCTTCTTATTTCTCTATATTCCATCATCAGATGTTAAAATTATCCAAATCTGAAAAGACACCAGAGAAAAAACAGAAATCTTCCTCTGGCAGCAAGGTACCAGTCAACACATGGCTTTTACAAAACTCCAATATTCTGGACTTCTGTAGATTTTGCTCTTTGTTTAAAATCAATTTGATGATGTAGGCCAGATTTGAAGTTACGAGTGTCTAGCATCTCTTTTCCTCTCTAATTTTCTTTCTAATTTTCCTCGCTGTGAAGACCAAATCCTCCTCGAAAGGAGAAAAATCCAGAGGAAGCCTGAAAAAGTTTCTCAAATCCAAGGTACCTTTCTCTCTTAAAGCTGTTTGTTATCTTATCTTTCTGCAGCTGGCTTCATCAGACTTATCAAATTGACAGCCAAAACTGCTAGTACTGAACTTCACAGTTTGTCAAGATGTCTGTATGATTAAGATTCTCGTAAACATTTGACACATGAATCTTCAGTTTGTTTACATTTTACATCCCACAAGTACTCATTAGAAATTTTAACAAACGATAAGATTGAAATTTTTCTTTATTCTGTAATTTCACATTCATATCATTGTGAAGCCAGCTGTATTTAATGACATTCTTACTTAACTTTCCCTGTCACTCTTCATTTCTATTTGTAGTTTGTTCTGTTCTTTGCTTTTCTTTGTTGTTTGAACTCTCCACCTAAGTACCCATCTCTTCTACATGTGAAGTTTGCCAAGGGCAAGCAAGACCAGGCCAAAGAAGGCGAGGACGTATTCTTTTTCAGTGGCGATGAGGTACAGGTATCTGACATTTTCTGGAGGTTTTACCATGCTACCATTAGATATTGGAATTGATTTTGTTCTTATTTGGTATTTTAGGGTTCAGGTTAGCACATGTAGTAAATGTAAATGTAGTAAATGTAAAATGTAGTTGTAATGTCAATACATCAATCAGCAAGCTGTATGACTCGGTTGGATGTAGTCAGACTCAGTATTGAATTAGACAGTATTGGTAGAGAAATTATTTTCATCATGTTTATCTTTGGCTTTAACATCATTTGTTTACGATAAGTTGTATTGTTTAAGCCTTGGTTCCATCTTTCTTTTCTTTTTGTACCATTTCATACAAAGACTTTGCATTCTGCAAACGAGGAGAAGATAGACATGGGGGCAAACGAAAGTTCAACAGAGAATCATCAAGGGGTAAGGGGTGGATTTTCTGCTCCATACTATAGGTTGTTTTTCTTTCAAATTTGGTCTAATTTATATGCTTTGATTTAATTTTTATTAACAGTGTTTAGTTTATGTCCATTTCTGTGACCTCTTGATAGTACAGAAGTATGATAAGCCTGTGTAATATCATAACACTTCTTACATAATTCAGAACTTGAGACAACGGCCGCAGTCTGCTTATTTTAATGGGAGCCAGTCTACTTTAAATAGTCAGGTACACACGTGTATCTCATTTAAACCATTTCACCTGTGTCCAACTTTGAATAATACTTTCCTTTTGTTCTCTTCCCATCTTTTTTTCCTGTTCCTTGACCTTGACTCTTTCCATCTGACATGTCATTTCTGTACACAACTGCTCCTTAAAGATTACCCTGACCACAAGTGAAACTTCGCTGGACGTTGTGTCTGTGGACTCATCCACCGGTGGTTCTGAGGTAGCCTGGTGTTACCCTTATGTCTTCACTTTTTTTATTCATACAAGTTTGGTAGCATGTATATTATTAAACATATAATGACTATATTGATTGACATTGCATGTCACGGTGGCATTATATCGGGTAGAGCTACGTTGATTTACAAATGCTCTCCGTGTATTGTTTGTGAAATATTGACTGTAGTTAAGTGCTAGCTCTGTTGGAATTGCTTCATTGCAAGTTGTCAATTGGCACGTAAAAATAGATAGTGCCTTTTTTGCAGGAATCAGACAAATTGAAGAGGGGCAAAAAGAATGGTCTTGGTAGCCTGTTAAAGCGAGTAAGTGGTGGCTGACCACAAACATTCCTTATCTAACCCTGTTTTTACTGCCAGAAAACTTTGTTCTGATACTGTGTCATCATGTTCTTTACTGGTGGCACACACATGTATTTGTCAATGATCATGTGATTGATCAACTGTTTAGTTGTAATCATGTAGATATCTAATGGGTTAACTGTTTTCTTTAAGTGCTGCTATGACCCATAAGCTTGGTAATATTTCACTGGAACTGCCTGTAGATACTTGTCATAAAAGTTATGCATACATGTAATTCGGTCGACATGCTTTAATTCTCTTTGTATGCTCTATAGTACTAGTACCTTTACTCATGCCTTACCTTCCTCGTCTAAATCCATTATACCCTACTACTAGACTTTCTCACTGAAAAAAGTGAACACCAGTGTGGAATCAGCTACCGACAAATTAGAGGTATTTACTCCTCACTCTCTTTCTCTCTCTCTCTCTGTCTCTTGCTGGTTCTTTCCTTCTTGCACTGCTCATGCTGTCCTATGTACATGTACATATATGCACGATGTCGTTGCTGTTGTACTCCTGCAAACCCCTGCATTGCCTCTCCTGTCTGGGTATGCAGGCCTCCCCGCAGCCTAAAACACCTGATGGATTATGGGGCCTTCTCCCTGTCCCAATACAAGCTGCTGAGGTGTTGTATTCTTACCAGTACTTACATGTTACATGCAAATGTATAAATTTCTTTTCATTTGTTATCCTTTTTTATTTAGAACAACAATGTACAACATGTATACCTTTGCATTGCTGTCATTCCTTTTGCTTGATTCATTGCTATTTATCCATACCTTTTTTTCTATTCTGTAACCTTGGTGTCATTCTGCCTGTACTTTTCAAGGATCCTGATGGCACCTCTGAGGTCCCTACGGTTGTCCCAAATGTGACACCTGTGGCAGAAAGTGCCAAGTCCCAGCCAGAACCACTACCAGTTTGAAAGTTCAGAAACAATGTGTCAGTTAGACTCTAAACCAGAACCACCTGGTGACACTGAAGGCAAGCTAGAGGCTACCCCCCTCTCTGTCAAATCTGAGGATAAAATTATTAGTGTTACAAATTCTAAAGAAGCCGAACTTCCTACCGTAGAAACTGTCTTTAAAGCTGAGCAAAGTGGGCCAGATGTACTTAATATAGCTCCCAAAACAGAGGAGTCAGATGCTATTATCAAGTCTTGTGAACCTGAAACGTCTGGCTCAGAAATTGTCACTGAACTTGAGCAGAATGTTTGTGAGGTTGATACCAAAGCACACATAACACCAGTAATTGTTGGCAAAACTGAACCACATGAAGTTCCTAAAACAAAGGCTGGTATCACTGCTGAGCAAATCGGACAAGACAGAAATACTGAAACTCACATAGTACAAGCAGAAAGTTCAACCAAATCACAGAAATCTGATGCTGATATTGAGGCTCATGTCAACCAATTTGAGTTGGATACAATAAATCAGTCAGAAGTGTTAGCAGAGGCTGATAATGTGGATATGGAAGTCTTGTCCTCTGAAAATCTGGGGTCAGAAATTATTTGTCAGGAAAAACATGTTTCTGAAATCACATCACATGTTGAAGAAGATAATACCGAGGTCACATCTCAAGTAGAAAGCCCTGATATAGGAGTTCAACCTGAACTAGAAAAACCTCAGGGAAATGTCACAAGCCAGCCCAAAACTGTCAGCTCCGAAACAGAACACGTCCCTAAACCTCATGCTGTCATAGAACCACCCCCACAACTGGAGATACCACAGGAGGCAGTTGATACTCCATCAGACTCTACTTTACAGGAGGTACACTTTTGAAAATGATACAACGCATTTTATGGCCTACCATTCTTTATCATTATTGTTGTGCCTTTCCTCGTTGTTCTTGATTTAATTTTGCACAAACACTATTTTTGTTCCTTCTGTGACATGATCAGCTTTCTTCCCTTTTGCTACACTTCCAGACCACACCAGCAGTTACCATTAATAAAGTAGATCTGCTTCCGGAAATACCAGCTGTTGAGGTATATGTTCATTGTGGTATATGCTGCCTGCATGGTTGATGCTTTAATGATTTGTGCTACCGGTATACAGTAGGTTTGGTTGGTATCTTACTAAGATAGTTCTCTCTTTACCTCTCCCCTCTGTGGAACAGTGTCTTGAAGATGAAATCTTCCCCCTGTCTGAGGACCTGTCACTGGCAGAGTCAACTAAATCAGAACAGGGAAAAGATACGCATGAAAAGGTAGCAAATGTAGAACAGCATGTATTGAAGGTACTACACAAATGTATATGTACACAAAAAAGGTATACTGCCTCCAGGCTATAATACACAGGTGCAACAACTATTCTCATCCAGTACTTTTTTGTTGATCAATCTTAAAAGTGTATGGATGTGTGTCAGATATCAACACATACTCAAAGTTGGGATGACTGTCAGTAGTATACAGTTATGTTTAGCTTTGCCAGTTGCATGTAATACCATGTAGATCTTAGTTATTTAAATTACTTCACCCTGTTAAAGTAAGCCGTTTTTACCAGATTTGTGCTGGTCACAGGGTTAGGCGGCAGGAAAGATGTACTGACTGTCCTTATGTTTACCCATTGTTTACTCTTACAAAAGGAATTGGCTGCAGACTTGCCAAAACTAGCTTCCAAACAGCTGGTTGACTTGGACGATGTTTCCATCTTAGACACAGATGACTTGGAGGTCGGTTATAGCAGCTCTAACCCTGTCGTGTGGCTTGTTAACCCTATAATATCAGGCAACAGCTGATACACTTTCAGAACACTGCAGTGAAATGAAAGTCTCTCACAACAATTCTACTCTGCACATTTTGCATGGTAACATAAGTAAGCACTCCATCCAAAGCAACAGATCACATGTATATGCTGGACCTAAACACTAAGTTAAATAGTTGGGAATATTATCATAATAGTAGACGACGTTGAATGCTACTGAGTTTTTATGTATCTTTGGAATGGCTGATTACTAAAAGCCTCTCATGTTTGAACTACTTCTACCTGCTTTCTTTTTACATCCTACAAAGATTGTGGAATGTGGATTTGAAGATAATACAGAAGATGACTCAGTCTTTACGGATGAGGTATAATATGATATGCAAACTTCATTTTTTATTGCAATGGGTTCCAAAATATTGACAGAGCTAACTTCTATTCTTCTAGTCTTTTATGTTTCTGTTTTTCTGCTTGTTTGATTGATTGCCTTGCTGTTCTGATGTGTTTATTTTTGTGTTGTTGTTTTTTTGTGCAAAAGTGTCTGTCACTATCTAGCTCAGCATCCACAAGGGATATTGAACCTTTAAAAGTGACATTCAGTGACAACATTGATGTAAGTTGTCAGTCACAATGGAGTTTTACACTTTTACCTCGCATTAACTCGCTTGGCCAACAGTTTCTTTTATTTTCTTGACATTTCTTGTACTCCGTTTGGTACATCAGTATGCTGCAGGGGGGCAAAAGGAGCCTAAAGATGATACTTCCTGTGACACGCTTTCGGAATTTAGCCTTGAGGTATCTTTTGTGCCAAATCTGCTTTCCTACATTTCTTTTTGCCCGTTTTATTTTTGCTGTCCTTTTTTGTCCTGATACAACTGTCTGGTGCTCCTTTCATCTATGTCTATGATTGTATTCATTTTAATACAAAAGTTATTTCTCACCCTGTGAAGAGCGACCCACCAAAAAGTGAAGATTTTGCATCGGAACCGAAAGCAAAACAACAGTCAAAGACAAAGTCGCCTAAATTGAAGAAGGTACAATAATGCCACATCATGAATGCCGCTGTATCTCTTATATTTTCTCATTTCTTGTCATTTTGTACTTTGCACAGTTTTGAAGTGTGTCTCTTTCCAACTTGTTTTTTGTGGGTGTGTACTATTACTAGGAGTCTGCCAAGCCTGGTTCCAAGCAACCTACCCCAAAATCTTCTAGTAAGGAGTCAGCCACAGAGAAAGGCAGCAAGGTAGATGGATAGGCCTGGGTGTACTTTCAACATGCCAGCATTTTTCCTAGTTCCTTGTCATGTGGTAACAGTTGAATAGTTTCAGAAGAAGATTGAAAAGTAAGTTGTCAGACTTGAGATGTGCTAGGTGGGAGCCTGATCTGGACAGTTCACGTACAAGCATGACATATGATAGGCATTTATAATGTTTGTAGCTGTTTTCTGATAGACTGGATTATTGCCTTATATAATCTCCTGCACAAGTAACCTCTGCATACACATGTGTATCTGTCTAAAAGTCTTGTACATGTAGACTGCCAGTGGTACTGTAGTAGTAAATTTAACTGTGACAGTTTCTGCCAGGTTGCTTGTTTTTGTCATTTTCTTTTTCTTTCTATGACAAAATGTAGAAGCCAGAGGCAAAGACCCCGTCCACTCCTAAAGCAACACCCAGGAGCATGAGAAAGTCCTTATCAGAGGTGAAAAATGGTGTAGAAAGTATTTTACTAATCCTTGTAGTAGTTGTTGAGTCATTGGTCATGAGGGAATGTTGCACATTCATCATTGATGGTTGTGGTTGTTCCTACTGCACTTTGTACCTACATGTAGCCCAGACCAACTTACATGTAACATACTGCTCGCTGTGTGTGTATGGAATCTCTGTAATGGTAGGAAACAGTACTCATTTCACTAGACACTAACTTCTTCAACTTATTTTCTCTCTGTGTCCTTTCTCTTTCTGTCCTTCTTTCATGGCCTCTGATAATTGCAGTCCTCGTCTCCACACAAGACAAAGAGAACTGTCTCTTCCGTAGCTAAAGAAATCGTGAAAGAGACCCTGAAAGAGGCTGTCGAGTCTACGCACAAGCCGCGCTCACTTAGGGACACAGGACATTCTACTACAGTTGAGTCTTCGTTAACTTTCAAGGGCAGGTTTTGTGGAGTGGAGGTTTTGACTGCTCAGAGGATCACAATCACTGTACTTCTTTTATTTGTCTTGCTATCCCTAACATTTATGTGCCTCTAATTTGTCACTAAGCACACTTTCTTCACCTTAGGACACTGGCAAAGGGAAAGCCCTCATTGCTAAACCTGTGCTGCGACGGTCTTTCCCTTCTGCTGAGGTGCTCACTTCTCTCAACCCCTTACTCATACTAAGCTGTGTCATAAAAAACATTGTAGAAATAACCTCTGGGATTTATTGGCATCTTTGTTGTATGTTCGTAATCATCCTACACGTTCATTTTCATCTTTCATTCTTGATCATTCTTTTGTCAAATTGTAAAAGTCTGCTGTCTATAGATATGTCATCTTCCCTGATTTTTCTCAGGGACCTGACAAACAAAAAGAGAACAAGAAAGTCCTGCAGCGATCTATGTCAGCATCCAACACTGAGGTGCTTTTATGTTTGTTCCATTCATTTTTCTCTTCCTTTTGATCTTTCTTTCTCTCCCAATATCATATCATTTGACTCTATAAGAGGCATATCTTTTCCTGAAGTAAAGAATTTCTGAACTTCTACTCATGTAGGATAACAAGGAAAAGAAGACAACAACTCCCAAAACAACTCCCAAGTTACAAAATAAGAAACAAGGCAGTGGAGAGGTTCTTATTTCTTTTATTCAAGGCTTCATCAGATAGTCTGTAATGAGTGATATTGAATGTCTTGTTTGATGATCTGATCATGTTTGCTTTGTAGTCACGACACTAGTGCTGTTTAAAATGCATTATATTGATCAATAAGCATGGAGTTCTACTTGAGAAGACTACATGTATATGGTATAGTTTCTATAAATTGCACGCATGTACAAAATGTATATGGCTCATACAATCAAATTGTAGATAGGAACATCTTCTGTTAGTTCTGTTAACATACGTGCAGCAGGTTTGGTTTGGTCCATGGTGATGTACATGTACAAATGGCATCCATGATGTGTGCATGGTTTGATTTGCTGGAGCTGTTCCTGTACATTGTGTTGATCCTGATACATGTAGTGTTATGTTTGCACATGAAGGATACTTCTAGGGCAAAGCCAGCAACACCTAAAACAAGACCTCGTGCTTTGTCAGAGGTGATTATAAATTCTGCATTGAATTTTTTTCTACACGAGTGCTATGTGAAATCAGAATCATCTTATGGTGTACAACTTGAGTATGAAAGACCTTTGACATGCCAGCTCACTAATGTGTCTGTGTATATTGGAGCACCCATACATTCTTGATAGTTAGGTTGATGTTGTCTGCTTTGGTAGATGTTTAGAAAGTACATTTTGTACAGTACTGTAGTGTCAAACTTATCGTTGCTCTTGACAGTCTGACTACACAAGTACTTGATAGTTATGCTTATGGCCTTGATGATAACTGTCCCCCTCCCACTAGTCCTGCTAACATGTCAGTCTAATGTGCCCTTTTCAAGCGAAAAGACCTGAGTAAGAGTGCCCCAACCACCCCTCTGGCTAGACCCCGCTCTCTCTCCACAACTGAGGTATATCTCCCATATCTGTCCTCTTCAAATTCTAAGTAAACCCACATTAATCTTTCTAGTGCATTACACATGCTTACTTTCCCTATCTTACCTATATACATGTACCTGACTCACTTCAATCTAAAGCGAAGGGAAACAAGCGCACCCCCCACCCCAAAGGGCCGACCTCGCTCCTTTTCTACCACAGAGGTAACATCCTTAACTCCCCTTTATCATTTTTTCTACTATCTCTTTCTTTATCCCTGTGTTTCCTTTTCTTTCTCATTATCTCCTCAAAACCCTAATAATAGGATTGGCAACTTGCCTATCGAATATGCACTGTTAACTTGTGTGTGCTGTTTTGTGACTTGAAGAAAAAGGGCATGTCTGCTCCAACTACACCAAAGACAAGACCCAGATCCCTTTCTACTACTGAGGTATTAATAACACTCTCTCACACATAACTCTGCTTTAGGACAGTTTGCAAATGACTACCTTTCCATGCATTGTTGAACTGTGCATTGTTGAACACCTTGAATGCGATCCTCTAACCGCTTCCTTGCCTTTACATGTAACTTTAAGAAAAAAGATGTGAAAGCTCCTCCAACCCCAAAGATCAGACCCAGGTCTCTTTCTACTACAGAGGTGATTAATTTATCTCTATTTTTTTTTTTACTTACTCTATGCTATAGTTTTGTTTCTTGAATTTTATAACTTACTTCCCTGTCCTCTTAACTGAAAAACCTATCCTCCCTTTTCCCTTCCAAAGAAGAGGACTACTCCTGCTTCTGCAGCACCCAGCACTCGACCCCGGTCCTCCTCTACTACTGAGGTATCCTAACCCTTCTTCCCATCCCTTCTCATCATTACAGTCATGTCGTTAACATTTACCTAAAAGTCATGCTCTCAGGGATGTTCCATCCAAATATACCAGGTTGTGGGTACAGTCAGAAATCAGAAACATCTTGATCGTTGTTGGAACTGTCTGCTTCTTTGCCACCCCAGCCCTTTTGTATTGCATAACTGTACGCACTAAGCAGCAGCTAACTGATAACATGTCCAACTTCTGTAACCGTCAGCCCAAGAGAAAAGGTGAAAACCCCTCAGTGACGGTGAAGCCAAGACCTCGCTCCCTCTCCAATGCTGAGGTACTAATTCCCCTCTGCTCTGTAGTCACGTTGCCTTAACTGTCTACCCTACTAGCATCTTTAACAAGCTTTTCTGTATGATGAGTTGTCAAAGTCCAAGCTGTGATACTTCCTTCTTACCACAGAGGGACAGGAGAAACAAACCTGAACCAACAACCCCAAAGTCAAGGCCTAGAGCAGAGGTGATAGAATTCATTACAACACTCTACAATACACAATCTTTCTATGACTAATCGTAATGTTCTTCTGTTTCTTTTCTCTTTGTGCCTGTCCTTCCTTTGTTTTTGTTTTTTTTCTGACACATCTCACCCCCCCACGGTTTTCTGTAGCGAGACAAAAAGTGTTCAAGTGAACCCCCCACCCCAAAGTCCAGACCCCGGTCCCAGTGCAACCTAGCTGAGGTGATACATGTACATCCCTTATGGAATGTGTGTGGGCTTTGTATGGTTATTGTAATGAAGCTGCTACAGTGTGTGACATGTTACATGATGGCTGTGATAATCATAATTTCCGATCTTTACCCTTTGGACTTGTTTGATAACAGTATGGTTTGACTCCATGCATTCTTTCCCTCTTCCCCTGTCTATAATTCTAGACAAAAAGCAAGAAGCAAACCAATGATATAATGACCCTTGCAACCCAGTGGGAACAGCTGCCCACTAAGTTCTCCACTTTCAAGGTTTTCGCTTTGCACACTTCTGCTTATTTTGCAAAGATTGTTGCTTGAGAAGTCAAGGATAAAATTAACAGTTAACTGTTGGTATACTAAGTTTTCACTTTGTTTTCTTGTTTTTTTTTTCTCTGTGCTCTTATGTTGTTTTTCCCTATCCTACATTTCCCACCTCATTTCTGTATTTCCTTGTACACTGACACAGCAGAAATCAAAGCTATCTCGGGAGGCTTCAATAGACGAGGGTACTGCGGAGACATGTAAGGTAGAGGTGGCAGATGTACAGGCAGTGCCTGAGGCTGAGGTAGAGCTTACTAAACTGTCTTTACTTGTGGCTTTGTACTTTTGTTCATGTTTTCACACATTTACTCTATGTGGTAAGTGATGACCTATCTTTTCCTTTGCTGAGGTCCATGCAGTCTTAACTGTGTTTCATATCTTCAATCTGTTTGATTTTCTTCTTAAAATAGTTTCCTATACCTGCTGAACCCAATGGCCCGACCAAAGTCACGGTGCCCCCAAAATCCACCGTTGTGGAGGCCAAACCAGTGGAAATCCCCCAGCCATGTGCACCAGCCCAGGTGATGCACAGTGAATAAGCCTGCCTGGTGTTGTGTAATTCTTTGGTAGACTGGTGCGCAGCTTGAGTGTTGCTGTCATAACAGCATGAAGCTTTATGTGTTAACTGGAGTGCAGGGGTATTCAACAGTCCCATCTGTTGTACTAAGTTCCTGCATAGATCCTGTATACTGTACTGTAGCCAGTTTTTTGTTACATTGTACATGTGATATTTGTGCTGATTACATAGAGGTACAACCATTAGTAATGATATGACAGTCCACAATAATCCTCAATGATAATGTCAGTTGGTAACATGTCAACCTTGCCTACAGTTTCTGTCCTTGTCTGCTAGGCACAACCGTGTACTAACCCAAATGTGTACTGTGTTGTTTTGTGTTGTATGGCATCAGGATTGAAGTCTAGACCTGAAACACAACACTGTCTTGGTGATACACATACTTTTAATAGTTTGGAACAAAGATTTTGTGAACATATTATATATATATTCTGTATGACAGAGAAGGTTGTTAGCTATGTTGGGTCCCGATCTAAAATGCCTATTAAGGTAATTTACACATTATACCTTAAATAAGTTGAGAGTGGAACTTTGCTGTATGTTTCATACATGTACAAAATGTATGTCTGACCTCTGTGTTTTAAAAGCATGGAGAGTTTTTCAATGGTGACATACATGTATTTTACATGTGACAGCACACACCAGCATGTCGCTGTACAAGCATGCACTTTCTGTCACAGTTGTCTCCACTTGTCTTCACCTATCATTCCATCCCAGGCATCTCCACTACCCACTGTGTTAGCATGTTGCTTGCTGTGTGTGAGTCTAAATGTTGATAAACTCGCCACTTTCAGACTCCTGATGCAGAGACCAGCAAAGGCAAGCCCTCTCCCAGACCGTCCCCGCCTCGGCCCACAGAGTCTTTCGCTCCCAAGTCATCCAAACAAGACGAGGGCATTGTACAGGTAAGTCTCATCTGGAAAGCCATGTTGGTATGACAGATCTTGGGTGGACTTGATCCTATGATATTTAGTGCTATGCATTATATCTACATGTATAAGCATAAAAAATCTAGCCTGGGTACCATTCGGATTTTCGCTACGCAACGCTCGAAAAAGTGATTTTTTCGAGTGTGCGTAGCGAAAACCCGGATGGTACCCAGGCTATGAAAAATCAAGACAATAGAAAAGTTACAATCATCATAATGACTATGGTTACTAGTATGTGCACAGGTACAGAGCACCCCCATGAAACTCCTTCCTCTTCGCCCCCGCCGTTCTGCTTCGCCCCCGCCCCGTTCTGCTTCGCCCCCGCAAAAAATCTGCTTCGCCCCCGTCGTTCCTCTACGCCCCCGGCGCAATTTTGCTTTGCCCCCGTCCTTCTGCTTAGCCCCCAATGGCGGCACAGCTCACAGTCGACACGAAAATCGTCTGCAAAATAACAATAAAGGCTGTGCCGCCAAATTTAAAGTAGCCCATGCTCCGGCAAACATTCTGGACCACCTTTCTGCCAAGTGGCGTTGCACAAATCCTTCCCATTCAAAAGTTTACCCCTTCCTCACGGCCCGTCAGTGGTTCTTACGTTTATAAGTACTGGCGTTTATAAGTACAGCCGTGAGTGAAATTTCCCGCCAGTACTTATAAACGTAAGAACCACTGACGGGCCGTGAGGTAGGGGTAAACTTTTGAATGGGAAGGATTTGTGCAACGCCACTTGGCAGAAAGGTGGTCCAGAATGTTTGCCGGAGCATGGGCTACTTTAAATTTGGCGGCACAGCCTTTATTGTTATTTTGCAGACGATTTTCGTGTCGACTGTGAGCTGTGCCGCCATTGGGGGCTAAGCAGAAGGACGGGGGCAAAGCAGAATTGCGCCTGGGGCGTAGAGGAACGACGGGGGCGAAGCAGATTTTTTTGCGGGGGCGAAGCAGAACGGGGCGGGGGCGAAGCAGAACGGCGGGGGCGAAGAGGAAGGAGTTTCATGGGGGTGCAGAGGTTGTGTGTTGGTTTCAATGTACAAGTTGCAGAGAAAACATGGATGATAGTCAGCATATCTCCCTCCCCTCACACAGTTGTTGCGGTACTCCCAGGCTGATCAGGATGCTGCTGTCAAACTCGCAAAGGAAGAGGTGGAAAAGGAGGTCGGTTTCTATCTTGACTGTCAGACAATCGTATGTTGAATACTGGTATCTGTTGTACATACGGAGTTCTTATAATGTGGGATAAATGTTATCTCCAAGCAGATCGTACAGTGGCAAGGCTGTGACCATTGGCCAAAGTAGTGGCTAATGGTCACTCCCTGCTAATGGTTACAGCCTTGCCACCGTGGAATCTGCTTGGAGATTAGGATGAATAAATGTTTCAGGTAAAAATGATGTCTGAACATTGAACTGCTGATCAATACATATAATTACTGGTTCAAGCTGGTCATCAAGAATGGATAACTAAGGTTTTGTGATGATTGAGTTGTAGATAACTGTTGAAACTGGTATCTACATGTATCTAACCCTGTCCCTGTGTGACACAGTGGGCGATCAAGATGTCTGTGCGAGACCTGGAGTTCCAGGAGGTCTGCAGACAGAAGGAGGAGTCTCTGAGAGACAACCACGAGATGAAGTAACCGTCTCTCTTTTACTGCTTGTACTTTGTGCTCAGTCTTATAGTAGTGAGGTAGCAGCAGGTTCAGTTGTGAAGGAGATAAAACACACCAAGGAAATCTGTCTTTATACTATTTGGAGCTATAGTGTACTACCATTTGCTTTAATTTTTGACGTTCATCATTTGTGTGTGCAGACTGAAAAAGTGACTTGCAGTAAAAGTTTTGTTTTTATCTCATAGGAAAGTGGTTGAAGGCTATGAGAGAACTATACAGCAGATGATTGGTAAGTCACAGTTTGTTTTATAGTTAAAACCAATTTATTATGAATAGATTTAAGTTTATCACAGATGCTGGTAGTATTGGTATCGTAGATTATCATAGACAATGTGTTTTACAATGTCTTACCATCAAATGATAATAAAACCTTTAAATTTCTTATACACTGGTTATAAATAATGATTTACAACTGTCCATTTTACAACAAGACTGTAATTGTAATGAGCTGTATAATTGGAAGGTTGGTACAAGGTGGTTCATCAAATGGTGAACTAGTTTACTCCAGGTGTTTAGTACACTGTTAGGCACTACTTGCTTATGCGATTACCAGACTACTGACTTCTCTTTTCTTCTTGTCTCACTGCACCACGTGGTGTGTCCTTGATGTCATGTCTTCTGTCCTCCTGTCCTTGGCTCTCTTCTTCCTTCCATTTGTGACATCTCAGACAAACTTGACCACCTTGAGGCGGACAGGTTAAAATTTGAGTTTGGTAAGTATGCATGTTTCCAGCTGCTGTTGATTTGTCAATGGCACAGTTGGAAAGCCAAAAGTCCAGAAATTTGCACATTTTAGTTTAATTTAGCCCGGGTAACTTAGCTCTAACATAACCTGCTTTTGCCTGTGCATGCTGACCTTTATACACATCTGCCTTTATGCTCATTTGCTGACACCAGTTTTGACGGAGACTGAGTAGAGTATGAGTTTGGTTTTGAAGAGGTGTGTCTGGGCAGAACTATGTTTACCAGGCCAAAGAGTCTTCCAAGATTTCTGTAATATACATGTAAAGATTAAAGGAATATGTTTGGCCTTAAGAGGACTTCCTTGGTTAGAAATTCAGACTCAACATGCGCTGGTGGTCATGACATTTCAACATCAGGTGGCCCAGAGAAATATCAGGCATCAAGATCTGTTAACTTAAAAAGCTCTTTTCATATCATTCTCTGCAGTCAGGCATGTTTGACAGGTCAAAGCTACTGCTGCTGCAACTGTAGTACCATTTAAAAGCTGAACGTTCACATTCTGGCATTCCTTTAGTTTTCCAGCTCCCCAGAATGCATGCTTGCACTTTTTTCTGTTCCTTCTTTTTTGTCTTTCTTTTAATTTGACTGAATTTTATTTATTTGATGTCTTGTGGCTGTTTTCTGGCTTCATATTCCTTTTTCCACTGCCTGTGAGAGTTGCACTGCTGCATGTGAAACACAGTATCGAATGCTTCTCTTTCTGCATGTAAGTAATAATGTCATCCTGCATGGGCTGCTGCAGCAGAGGTTCACATTGTTTCTGTCATTAACATCCCATCATGTTTTGCTCATGTCATTGTTTTCTTCTACAGAGGACAAAAGTTTAACAAAAGAGAACAAGATGCAGCTCATCAGAGAAAAAGAACAGGTAAGTCTTAGTCTTTTTTCATATTTCAGTGTTTCCTTTGTGAAAGTACCTTCAAAAGACTGATTCATCAGTTGTTAAAGTCCTGAAGAAAAAGCTTTTAACCGTATTTTTGTTCAAGTCTGAAATAATTCACTGCAATTAGTGTCTGTCTATACTGTATGCTTATGGTACCACCAGTTGTGACCTATTGAATGAAATGAAATATTACACATGTACTAACTTAATGCCTTTCTTCACACAGGCTCTGGAAGACCTAGCCAGCGTAGAGAAATCTTTCAGTGACCTACACAAGAGATATGACAAGCTGAAGGGGGTTGTAGAGGGGCTAAAGAAGGTGAGAAACTACATGTTTGAGTGTTATTATATACATGTGTACATACTGTACATGTATTGACTCCTTGATTTTTTAATGTTATTTCAAACTGATTGACTCTTGTTATTTCTCTTATCCTCTATCAGAATGAAGAAACTATGAAGAAGTGTATCCAGGAGTACCAGACTAAACTGAAGAAGCAGGAGCAGAGATATCAGTCCCTCAAGTCACATGCTGAGGAAAAAATCGAGAGGTGAGACTTCCATTAACTTTACATGTCCAGTACTGACCAATGGGTAATCACAGTCTTTGGATTAATTTTATCAGTCATTGTTTGCCAGAAAAAGGGGGCTACAGATGGTACTCATCATATATACACTTCTGTCAAGAGTCTGAAGAGAGAGTTTTTTTACTGCTTCATAGATATGTACTGATGTTTTTGTAGCATGCATGTGTGCTGTAAGCTAATCTTGAGAGTTTGTTTTCCTCAGTGCCAACCAAGAGATTGATAGGGTGAGGAAGGCAAACCAGACGGAGGTGATGGCTCTGCAGGCACAGCTGAAGAGAGCGGAGACCAAGGCAGCCAGTCTGGAGAGAACAGTGGAGCAGCAGGTACATTTACAACTCCTGATGCTCTACATACTTCATACCTCTAGCACATTCAGTAGCATAGCCAGGGTGTGTTCATTGCCTGTTCAGTGTACATTTTAGATATGTTTGTTGGAGAGCAAGTGTACTGAATAATTGGTAGACAAATGCTACCTAATTACAGCCGACGAAACTGATTTGACCAACAATGTGTTCCACTGAAAATGGTTAATGTTTTAGGTTTTGTCTATTGACTCGTTGTTTTTCCTTGCAGGCTCAAGAAAATAAAGAGCTGACTGCCATCTGTGATGACCTGATAGCCAAGATCGGAGGGAAGTCCTGAAACACCACCCAGTACATTATTCCGTACAACTTGTCTGGTTTCAACAGTCATTGCTTTTGATTAAATGGAGCCCAAATATCAAGTGTGCTTACTGAGTTTGATTTGGTTGTCAGGCAAGTTCCTAAGTAAAGACAATGTTGAAAATTATTTATGATTGACAAGCCACGCCCTATTTGATGGTCATACTTTTGTAAAGGTATCAAAGTATCCTTGGTGCTTGATGCACATGTTCTGACATCTTTTGTACAGCTTTCTGTTAGCTACAGCCTTTCACCACTCTTGGTTTTCCCTTGGTATTTATTGCAAATGTTAGGAAGAGGAGCAACTGTTGAACAAATGGACAGCTTCACAAAGCTGTGCATTTCAGGGAGCTTGCTTCCCATGCAATAAACTCTGTAGCTGTAACAATTTCTACTGTACAGTTCAACTGTCAAATTAGCTTATGTATGGAACTTGAATGTTTAATCTCCTTCTGATTGGTTATAGAATGTTGAATCAGTGAGTCAGTAATTGGGGACGGGGAGAAGTAGAGTAGGTGAGAGAAATTAAGAAAACAAGATGACATTTGTAATGATTGAACTAATATGTAACATTTGCATGGGGAGTGAGGGGTACGGGGGACAATTAGAAGTCAAAAGAGGGAGAAACACAAAGCTCCTTTTTGTTCCCACCAGTTTTCTGCACACTGAGATGATCCAGGTGATCTTCTTTGTGGGAACATTCAGACTTGGTTGCTAGAGACTACATATACTTGCTTTATGATAAGGGATACTGTAAAGGTCAGTGTTCAGAGTTGAAGTGCCAAGGTCAGGGTTAGACTATGCACATGTACTCCTGGTTAGGAAGAGACTGTATATTGAATAGTCACAAATAAGAAGTATGGTAGAAGACACATGATTGCAACAGAAGTGATGTTGTACCCTTTCAACATGATCACTGAGAGTTTTTAGAAGTATGAAACTATGTATAGATACTGTTTGAACAAGGATAGTCTTCCCATGTTAATATATGATATTCTGCCTTCCATGTTCTTTTGTACCATAGAAGCTTCCCCAACCTAGAAATATCCCAAACCTTACCTTTTGCTTAAACCTATTCTGTTAAAACCTTAGAAGCTTGCTTTCTCAAAAAATTACTTTTTAAAGACAGACATCGAAAATGTTAGTATGTAGTCATTCAGCATCTTCTTTATAAGTAATGTTTGGTGCTCAGAATGTGTTGAAATGTACAATGCTATTGTCTGTGTTACGCCTCATTTTTTCTCAGGACAACATACATGTGATATACAAATAGCAAAGCTCTCACTGAAACTCCCACATCCCTTTGTGATTGTCCCACCCCACCCCACCTGTCAGCTGTACCCCATGTGACATCCCTTCAGCCTGTCATAGTCACCACTATTTTTGCACAAATGTGTAAATACAAATCCCTGTACTGACCAGTGGATCCCAATAACAGTTACGTGTTGTGAAATGTAGAGCAACATTGTCAACATGCCGATGCTTGTCGTAATGTATGTCTCCAGCAATGACCAGTGAACTACAACGTATGTGTGAGTTAGGTTTTGTACATAAG
>NW_017803843.1:1172651-1179552 GCF_001625305.1 Branchiostoma belcheri | reverse complement strand
ACGGTGCTTCCACAAGTTCAACAAGTGAAGAATACATGATACAAAATGTACATGTATTTACTACCTGGAACTTGGAGCAAGTTTTCCAAAGTGTTACTGACATTAGATATTAAAACTAAACCAAATCCTATTTCGGTTTAGTTTTAATATATTAACATTAACATATTACTGACATAAATATATTAAAAACTAAACCAAATCCTATTTCCCAAACAAATCACATATTGACAAAGCTAAACAAATAAATCATGTCTATAAACTCTACTCAAAAACAATTTTTGAGAGACACTCGGGTCGCGGTACTAAGCGTGATAATCTCTAATATCTCATCTGATTCTCCCAATGTAAGGGACTTCACAATCACAGCATCCAACCGCACATTCATAGAAACAATATTACATTTTAACACAAAAAAAAACCCAATAAATTCGGAAAATTTCTCAGTAATGTTTGAAAATTAACCTTATAAAATATTACTGAATTTTATTTCAGTTGTAGCCGACAAATTTTTTTCATGCGTTTAAAGTTTCGTTTTAGCACATTGTAATGTGTACTTTGTACATGTATCTTGTACATTTGGATGCAGTCTTGACCTTTGACCACTGTTATTGTGAAACACTGTCGGCCATTTTGGCAGTCTCGTCGTGGATTTTCGAGCCGTTTTTCGAGCAAATTTCAACCGTTTTAAACATTTTACGGCCTCAAAAACTCATATAACGAGGAAAGCAAGTTATAGTTGTTATTTTCATGCGTAACATTTCTTCTGGGGATGGATTATTTTTCCGCCGAGCTGCCGAAAACTAGCGTCATGCCTCAACCATGTGGTCGGGCGCGGCCGGCCGGCGGGAGTATCGGTGAGCTTTCACGATGTAAACAAAGACATTCGGAGTTGTTTACATTAAAATTTTGTTGTGAAACGCCAGCGGCGTGTCAGATTTTCTACCAATAACAAAGTTTTCTCTGCGGCGTCATGGCGAGATCGACAATTAATCGTCAATTCACAAGATTGTGCCGGCAATGGAATGAATAGTGGCCCGATTAGCGCTCGATCCACGCCGCCTGGCCGAAGAAAATTGGAATGACGAGCACATTTATCGGGGATAAAATCCCCAATTTGTAAAATTATCGGGGAAATGTTGGAATAAAATCCCTAATTTTGAAAATCTATGTTCAAACTTTTATGTTCAGGACCGAAAATTTGTCCTGAACTTGGTTTGATTCTGAAAAAAATAATAAACGTACCGTCTAAAATAAGAACGTACCGGGCGGATTTCGAGGCGAAAAAAAATAAACGTACCGGTACGTTTAATAGAGAGCTGAGAGTACCAGTTATTCAAAACTTTTCAAAAAGTCATTCTGTTACAACAATTACTGTAACTGCCTCCACAAAAACATCTACAATGACTCGGTACAACAGCAATCTATAAATGTAATTTTATTAGATCGCAATGACTCTTAACCACACTTAAAGCAGTTTTCGTTGTTTAGTGTTTTTGAGCCATAATGTACTTGTGGTCTTTCTTTACAGGAGATGTAAGTTGTAACATATTTCTTGTAAGATCATCCTAACATCAAGTGTTTCCTTGGAAGCCAGATACTGGCTGATGTTTTGCGTCGAATCAAGGAACTTTAATTTAGGACTCACAGACTTGTCAAACATGACAGCCTTGGTTGACGTTATTGCATGCATGTACTTTTTAAATGACATAACTGGCCCATACGTGAAGCATATTAAAGCTCCTATAACTGTTACTCAAAACTATAAAATCATTACATCTCCAGAACTGATCACCATCTCCAGGAACTTTACAGATGGTCAAATATGAAAATATGTAAAAGTCAAAATATTACTTCATTTTCTATTATATACTTTTCAATGTGGTAAAATATGGATGGATATTCCTCAACTGATATTCTAATTATTAAACTGCTAAATCAAACATTTATTCCTTACTTCCAAACAGCCCTTGAATATAAGAAAATATCCTGATCCTTTTTACAAAGTTTACAATGTTCAGCACAGATTCAGGGCAGTTTGCGGTGGTCTGTCTGCATCATCATCATCACCCTGGTCTGGTGGGAGGGCCGGTCGTCTTCTCCACACTCTCACAGCTCTCAGTTCCTGCAGCTTGGCCATGGCAACTGTGCTGGCATGTTGTATGTAGGGAAGCAAAGATCCAACACTGGGAAACAAGAATGAGTTAGTCAGTACCATGGAAAAAACTAATAATTAAAATGTATGTCTTGATTAGTCTCCACCAGACTTCTTTTGCGGGGTGAATAAATCGTAGAAATCGGCCTAAAAAGGGTATTAATTGGCCAGAGAAGGTAGCCGGCCAGAGAAGCTCCATTGCCCCTGTCTGGTGGAGACTATGTCTTGATAGTGATTCACACGAAATTCCTCACTTCATTCTGGGAAAAATGAGTACCCAGCTTTTACCAGGTCTGTCCCTCGAATGGGATGTTACAAGGAGGTCCCATGTTTGTGGAGAGCCACACCCTGAACACTGGAGCTCTTACCTGTTATGCAGGCCACATCTTACAGACCAGGACTTCAACAGACCCATCATCTGAAGAACAAGCAGTGCCTTTGTGGCCTGTCTTAGCCTGAAACATAGAAAACAGAGGAAGATTTTATTACTGGAAAAATTTCAAGCCAATCTATAATAGCCAGCAATTACTTTCATTTTCATACATGCACACACACACTGGCATACACATGATACACACACATACATGTACACACACATTCCTAATCAGTGAAAACTCACCAGTTTCTGAGTTTGGTTCTGGGTACAAACACTAAGACTGTCTTCAGTGGGTAGTCAACCAGCAAGCTGTTCACAAACCATACTGTTCCTACAAGAAGTCTGTAATACAGAAAAGCACATGTTACATGTACATACTGTAAAATGAAAAATCCTTTCAAAATAGAAATATGAAGAAATAGAAACTAAATTTTAATATTGTAATATGAAATTAAGATTGTTACTGGTGACAGCAACCAGCTAGGGTGTCCTTTGTCTACACTGAAGCCAAAAACTAAAAGTGCAGTCCATTATAATCTCAACTTACCCACTATCTACAAAGAAGTCATGCTTCAGTTTCTGTCTGATCAAGTGCTGAAACACAAAGGGAACATGATACAAAGTCAGGCTAGGATCCAACTCTTCATACATAGATTCACACACATCACTGTTTACAAGGAAGTCTGCATCTTACAATTTCTGCCATTTTGCCACAGTTATGTTTTCAGTACAATGTAACCATGTTTGTATATGTTACTGGGACATGATGCACAAATTCTGTAAGTGTCCAGAACTTACATCCATGGCAGCTTGCTGCTTGGCCAAAAGACTCTGCTGTCTTTCCAGTTCCATTCGGTTCTGAAAACAAAAACAAGGGTCAAAAAATAATTCAAGAGGATGCCCTTTACACCTATTTCTTCACTCAATGCATGCGCAGGTGAAAATGAGTACCTAGCCTCAGTTAGGGACTTCCTTTCATAGGGAACATAATGAGATAGGCCTTGTGTTTGCAGAGAGCCACACCTCTGCATTATTGTTACTGTTAAGGATCCCATGACACAGTGAATCAAATCTTACAGTCCAGTCTTTAGTCTCTTTACACAGCTGGTACTTACTGCACAAAACTGGTGTGCTGTGCACAAAGGCAGATTACAGGTTATACAAAATAAAAGATGTGACTGACCTCCAGTATGGTGGAGCTGAACAGCTGCTGCTGTGCATCAATGCTGTTCTTCATCCTCTGTGCTGTCTCCTTCTGCAGCTGGACCTGTGTGGACAGGTTCCGCACGCCATCCTGGAGGTGACCTACAGCAGGACAGCACCAGTCAACGGAATGTTACAACCTTCGCTTAACCAACACTCTTTATCAAAAATAATGACTTGCTCATTTGACCAAGGCCTGACATCATAAGTGTCATAACGATCCACTTGTATCTCTAAATATGTCATCTCCATCCAACTACTGGTAGTAAATATACAGTCTAGCCAAGGCAAAACCTCCTCAGCAGAGGTACAAATGTAAAGAGTCTATAAGCCCCGGCCAGCCCATGGATAAGGACTCGTGTTACGGTTACCTATAGTCTCTGCCTGGTGATGAACTCTGTTGTTGAGTTTCCACAGCTGCTTCTGTCCCTGCACTACAGCTTGCTATGAAAGAAAACACGAGTAGAAACAATCAATGCACTAACTGGCCACAAGTAGTAGATGCATCCATCACCAAAAACTAAGCCAAAATCATTCCCCTAACAACCTAAACTATCAACAAACATTTTTACAACACACTACACTGATATCAACTTATAAATATTAAGTACACACACATTTATTTTAAAAAAGAATTTTGTTGAACAATTGGACTCACCTCTACTTGTTTGTGCTTGACATAATTGGCCACATTCACAGCATAATTCAGCCTACACAGATTTGCATTTGCCTAGAAACACAGAGGAATATGAACAACAGTACAGTCAAAACTCACTAACAAGACCACTCAAGGAACTGATAAAATCTGGTCTATGTGGACAGGTGATCACTGAGACAGGATTTTAATGCTAGTGTCACTGAGAAAAATTATCTGAGGAAGCAGAAAAAAGAGATCACATTGGTCAGGTGGTCCTTATGTAGCTAGAAGTGGGCACCGAGTAGCTTAAAGTTTAGAGCAGTTCATATTGATATGTTGGCTTCAATACATGGGATATGTACCTCAATGGCTTAGGGATGGCACAAGAAAAGTTTGATATTCAACAGAGGCCATCAGAGAGAAGAACAAACCTTGTTGATCTCCTCCTGTCTGCGGAAGGCGAGGGCCACTGACTTCATGAGCTGTGGAGACACAGGCACGTCCTCGGCTGTCAGGGGAGCGTCTGTCTCCACCTTCACTGGACTGGCAGGAGAGACTGGGAGGACAGGGTGGGTTTAGTGGTTACATGTATGTCCACATGATATTGGTGTGTCTGTCTGATTGTTTACTTGTGTGTCCGTTGTTTTGAATAGAAAGTGTGTGTGGGTGGGGGTGGGGTGGCATACTTAGTCTAGTAATCACAGTTACATGTAGTCTACTAACAGGAAGGGCTACTTGGAGGTCAAAATGGTCTCCCTACAGCATGGAACATGCACTGAATCAGCAAGAGCACAATAGTGAAAAGAAAGTCACAGTCTAAGGACTGAAGGAGATGTGAAAATTTTTCAATTTCCTATTTGAAGAGCAGGTATACTGGATAAACAATAATAATAACATTTACCAGTACAGATGATACAGTACTTGAAGGGAAGACCAAGAGCAATCTTGATGTCTTCCTCCAAATAATTGTCCTACTGTCCTACACACACTCTGTCCTCAGTCCCAGAGCACATACCTGCAGTGGTATCCTTCACCAAGGCGTGGACCCGGGAACTCAGCTGCTTGCCTGTCTCTAACCAGGAGGACACGCCCACACGCACTCGCGACGGCGACAAAACAGAACTCCAACTCCGAGGAGACTCTGCATCTGTAGCGGTCAGGGTTATCATGACATGTAATTATACTATACATTTATAGTCATACAAATGTAACAGTTACATGTGAACTCGTCTGGCACTAACATCCCTCTTGCATAAAAGTCAAAGATCATGCATATATTATGTAATGTGAAGTGAAGTGAGAGGTGAAAAAGTTATGTCTACTAGAATAACATTATGTATATTGGTTATTACATGTGGGTGCATATGTGTATGTGTGTTGGTTGAACTTACTTGTGTATGTGGTATGTGTGTGCAATACTGTGCATGCATGCATGCGTATGTATGCGTGTTGGTATGTGTGTACTCCGTCAAAATAAATTATGTAAAGTTATGTGTTGTATCTGTATGTAACGTTATGCATAAAATACAGTAGATACAAATTTGCATTGAAGGTTAACGTTTTCTTGGTGTTAACGGTTACAGGGCGAAAATCGATAGCCATTCTATTGACATAAGATAACTTGTTATTTGTTTTTCAGACCTGTCTGAAATCTAGGTCACACAAAAATAAACAAATTGTAGACATCACCCCCCCCCCTTTACCACGGAATAGTTTCCAATAACGACATGCCCATGTAACCAAGGACGTTATGAAGCCCCTTGACATAAACGGGCTTACTAAACATTACCTGATTCATGGGAGTCGGTAGTGGTCTGAGGAGCCTCGGTCCTCTGCTGGCCTGCATAGCCGTAGGGAGGGGGGCCGGACCTGGACAGCTTTGCGGCGAACTCTCCGTCCTCAGACAGAATATCCAGGTCTCCATCCGGGGAAAACATCATTTGCTGTGCACTACGACATTTCAATCCATTATGAAGGCCTGACCGATATCGGAAATAGCGAACCACTTGGTTAAAATCGCAGATCAAAACAAACCACTGCTAGTGACGCTTTGCCCTCCGCCTCCCCTGCGAGGTATTGCAGTCGTCTCCCCAGTTCGGTCAGCCACGGTGGAAGAGCCACACTCCTATTGGTCAATGCTATATAATCGACACAATCCCATTGGTCGATCAAAAACAGTAACGGGGTGCAATAGTTTCGCATGCAATCGCGGTTTCGCTAGTGTGGGGAGGGCTACGGACGTCTTTGCCTCGATTTTAGGTGCAAAAACGTCAGCTTTTACAACTAAATTTACTGCATTTCTGTGGCTATAAGCTCGGGGGACCAGGAAAGGCACCACACAGATAATATTTGAGTGGATTTTAGGAGGGGATCTACCGCCAAAACATCATATTTGGTTATATGGCTAACGTTATATTCAAGGAGGTTTAAAATCTTGTAAATTTGTATTTAACCTTCTTGTTTACATTGCAGTACGACGTGCGTAATTTTGCATTGTGCAGTCGTTGAAATTGCGTGTCCCTTCTTAGTTTCT
>NW_017803843.1:1165224-1172631 GCF_001625305.1 Branchiostoma belcheri | reverse complement strand
TTCCACCTTCTTGCTACTGATCTTACTGAGCTCAGCGTGTGTTGTTTCTTGATAGTTGTCCAGTGCTGCCTTAAACTCTGCCCAAGTGAGAAATTCGTCCCCTAACTTCAGTAGGGACGGCGCGGCAGCCATGTTGGCGCGAGAGACCAGGCCTCAGCGGGAGACGAAAAATAGCGGGAAATCCCTGTCGAGTGCTGATTGGCTGACATTCGGGTCGTAGGTCAAAACCCTGTGTTTTCGAACTTCGGTGGGGATTTCCGTGTTGTTTTCTGATTTTCATCATCCACTAAGATAAACTTGAACACCGAGGTTTAAACTTGGTGCCCCTGAATCCTCAAACACTCACAAAAACCCAGGTTTTGGGCCTACCAAGGAGGCTAGTATTTCGGAGTGTAAATAAAATCTATTTGTCTTTTATATACACTCCGGGAGTGTAAATAGCCACGCCGAAAGTCAAAGATCATGCATATATTATGTAATGTGAAGTGAAGTGAGAGGTGAAAAAGTTATGTCTACTAGAATAACATTATGTATATTGGTTATTACATGTGGGTGCATATGTGTATGTGTGTTGGTTGAACTTACTTGCGTATGTGGTATGTGTGTGCAATACTGTGCATGCATGCATGCGTATGTATGCGTGTTGGTATGTGTGTACTCCGTCAAAATAAATTTATGTAAAGTTATGTGTTGTATCTGTATGTAACGTTATGCATAAAATACAGTAGATACAAATTTGCATTGAAGGTTAACGTTTTCTTGGTGTTAACGGTTACAGGGCGAAAATCGATAGCCATTCTATTGACATAAGATATTGTTTTTCAGACCTGTCTGAAATCTAGGTCACACAAAAATAAACAAGTTGTAGACATCACCCCCCCCCCTTTATACCACGGAATAGTTTCCAATAACGACATGCCCATGTAACCAAGGACGTTATGAAGCCCCTTGACATAAACGGGCTTACTAAACATTACCTGATTCATGGGAGTCGGTAGTGGTCTGAGGAGCCTCGGTCCTCGGCTGGCCTGCATAGCCGTGGGGAGGGGGGCCGGACCTTGACAGCTTTGCGGCGAACTCTCCGTCCTCAGACAGAATATCCAGGTCTCCATCCGGGGAAAACATCTTTTGCTGTGCACTACGACATTTCAATCCATTATGAAGGCCTGACCGATATCGAAAATAGCGAACCACTTAATCGCAGATCAAAACAAACCTCTGCTAGTGACGCTTCCTTTGCCCTGCGTCATGCATTACGCAGACCTAGTTTGTGTTGAAGCGCCACATAGCGACTTCATCTGTAACTGCATATCATAGCGAAGGTCGACACAGATACGTTTCACAGTCTTCGTTTCCTGAGTCTTGCCCGGTACCCGACCGAAGTCTCTACTCTACTCTTCTCAACTCATAGGCCCTCATATACTAGCCATGGAAAGACGTCTTACAAGTTTCACAAAATTTTTATAACCTTTGAACCCGGAACCGCCGTTGTCCTGTGATGCCATTTGGGCTACGTTCACTACACTGTATTAGCCTCTGACGGGCTTTGGAAGCGGCTGAAAAGAGAAGAAATTGTCCAAATAGAAAGGCAATAATCCAGGGGGAGTTGGTCTGCTGAGTCGACGCCGCAGATTCGTTGTTCAACGTTCGCGCTCAACTGCTCAATCTGCGGCTAAAACATGGGTCCACGAAGTGCCATGCTGTTTGTGCTGTTTCTCTGTGCCACGACAACACATTTGTCAGTCGGAATGATCATCTACAAGGATGCTATCACCGGCGACGAAATGTTCAGCGATATCTACAAGGTCAAAACATCGGAAGACGAGATCTTCTACGAAGTTGAGGGCAAGGTGGTGACGAGAAAGGAAGGTTCAGTTGACGATAGCTTGATCGGCGGTGACGCTACCGCCCAGGAGGTTGCAGAGAGTATCGACGAGTCAGCCGTGTCCGGGGTTAACATCGTTCTTAATCACAATCTCCAAGAAACACAATTTACCAAGCACGAGTACATGGAATATATGAAGGAATACATGAAAAAGGTCAAGGAGCATCTAGAGGAGGAACAACCTGAAAGGGTGGAACCCTTCATGGTTGCTGCAACACCCGCGGTCAAACACATTGTGCAGAATTTAGAAAACTGGCAGTTCTTCATAGGCGAAACGGAGAATAAGGAAGGCATGGTGGCACTGTTGAACTATAGGGAGGATGGAATCACTCCATACATGCTCTTTTTCAAGGACGGCCTGAGGGAAGAGAGGGCTTAATTCAATGATGTATATAAACAATATACGCTAGTGGAAATCTATCGCAAACTTCAATGGCACATTTCCAAATCGAACTGCCGTAAACTTCCAAGCTTTGGCACTCGTCCGAAAGCTGCCGAACCTAAGTCAAAGAGAGAAGCGCCTTGTTCACGTACGTACCGAATTTAATGCATTACGAAGCCGCCGCCTTCCTGAATGTAATAGTAGAGTATAAGAACAGGAACATAAGGACCAGAGCACACATCCTCAGAAGTACAACACAGAAGAAATCGAGAAGGACGATTTCGGCCAACTGTACTACTTAAGCGGATTAACTCCCCTTTCATAACATTTGTCTATTTGGCCAATTTCTACTCCTCTGGTAGACTGCACTTTTCACGTCAACCATAATAACCTTTGAACCCTGATCCCTTTGATGGCTGTACTTGTTCTTCTGCATGTAGACGTGGCATTTTGTGGGTTCGTTCTCTGGGCCTGCAGGTTCAATAATACGTTCCTTCTGTCCTAGTCCGGGAGTGACTGTTGAACCCGGCGGCATCGCTTCTTCGCGCATTTCTCCGGCAAAACGATGGGTCCACGAACTTGACGAAGTACTATGCTGTTTGTGAGTTTTCTCTGTGCCATGACAACACATATGTCAGCCGGAATGATCATCTTCAAAGATGTTTTCACCGGCGACGAAATGTTCAGCGATATCTACAAGGTCAAAACAACAGAGTACGATTTCTTCTACGAAGTTGAGGGCAAGACGGTGACGAGAAAGGTAGGATATGACTATAGTATTTCCGGAGTTGACATCGTCCTTGATCACCATCTCGAAGAAACCCTGTTTGACAAGGCCCAGTACAAAGAATATTTGAAAGGATACGTCAAAAATCTCACGAAACATCTTGAAGAGCATAAACCTGAGAGAGTGGCGGCCTTCGTGGCTTCTGCGCTACTCGCGGTCAAACAAATTCTGCTGGACTTCAACTACTATCTAGCCTGGGTACCATCCCCAGTAGTATATTCGCAAACTCTATAACTGGTTATAGAGTTTGCGAATATACTACTGGGGATGGTACCCAGGCTAACTACTATCAGCTCTTCTCAGGAAAAACGGACACGGATACCGAAGGCATGGTGGCACTGTTGGACTATAGGGAGGATGGCGTCACTCCCTACATGCTCTTCCTCAAGGACGGTCTGAAGGAAGAGATGGCAACTCAATAATGTAAGCAGGACACCAGTGGAAATCTATCGCAACTTACTTTAAAACTATCCAACTGTTCCCATAACAACTTCCCAGCATGATCACAATACCGGAAAGCTACCGCACGTATATACAGGTGTCAAGATCGATATGCATATCTTTAAAGAAGAAAAAAAAAAGAACACTCTGATACGTCACGGAAGCTGAATGAGAAATACTGAAGCTGATGAGATCCCGGACACTGGCTGGGAACTTACGTGTTGACGATGTAGAAAAGTTTGGATCAATTGTTCATGTGCTCTACAAAGAAAAGCTCTGACAGTTTAAAAGAATGTTCCATGTAGTACTAGTAACTTGCCCAGCAGAGAAGCACATCATTCATTTAGCCGTTGCCGCGGATTTCCTGAATTTATTTCTGGTTGCATGTAGATCCACAAGAATACGTCATGACAGTGACAATCATGAGCAATGATTTCTCAATGTATTCTCTCCCACCACATCTTACAAATTAACTGAAAATTTCAAGCTGTTCAAAGTACATATCTGTATTGCACGCTTTCCTAAATACATTTACAATGTATCATATATAAAGGCAAAGTACCATTCTAAGAGGACCAATTACTATTGTGGTATTACAAAGTCTAGTGATCTTTTTTGCTGTTTCAATCAGAGCAGCTGGTGCATGTAGTTTTAGAACAAATTTTTGCTAAGAGAATATAGCTAAAGACATTTTCTTCTCAAAAATGTGATAATCTAGAAAAAACATGGCAACGTGATTGGGTAAAAAAACTAACACGTGATCATCCAACCTTTTTCCTTACAAATTATACTAGTTCCTCATCAGAACTTTTTCTTAGCTGTTTTTCTTTCCCAGATGGCATATCAGATCTACTTGTTTCTTGGGCTTAGGAAACTTAGGAATTACAGTAGACTTGGAAAACAATGTCAATCAATAGAAAGAGAATTAAAAAAGCATTTCTACTTTAATACTTCTAAGTAATTATATGTGCAACATGCTGATATGTGAGATTCTCAAAGTTCAATCTAATTCTTTTGTATTTGTTACTGCCAGATGACCAGGACAAATGGAGAAAATGTTGATAAAAAATTTAAGTACACATAATACAGGGATTAACTGAGATAACAGTCACAGAAGTTGCTGGAAAGAAATGTAGATCAGTGGGGTAGACCTATCTTAATCCCATTTTAATCTTCCAAAATGGTCAAGTACATGTATGTAGCATCAGATAAACACAGCAATGGCCAGGCGACTTTCTCATTTTCTCCCTGATTTACTTCCTTCTGACTGTTCCAGTGGACATACCAGTATTCCATCCCCACTGGCCTAAAGTCTAACTGTCTGACTCTCTCATCATAACTTATAATTTAAAGCCCTTGAGCAGCACCCAGGGGAAGTGAAGAACAGGGTCTGTCACCAGAAGCTCCACGGAGGCTGTTTGAATCCGTTGAGCGGGACGGAGGTGATGTTGACAGGGATGCTGATGGTGGCTGCTGGGAGATGGTGGGCCTGCAGGGACTTCTTGATCATGGACCTGTACAGAGACATACACTGAGTTAAAACACATTTACACAATGATACACATTAAAAGAAATACATGTATACAGGGAACATTCCCATGGACCTTTTTATACTAGGGTTAGCTCTCTAGGACATTTTGATAGAGGTGTTCAATGCTCCCTGGATGTTCTGCGCTAGAGTCTACTTCCTAGGACTTCTGGTGGCTTGTGCTGCATACCTCAATGTACTATCACTTACAAGTAATGGCACAGAGGGCTAAGCACTGTACCTGAACAGCTGCAGCTGACCAATATATAGTGATGATGTATTTACACCCCAATGACAACTGCATGTACTCACTCAACTACTACTACGACTTCCCAATAGTACATGTGCTTGTAATCAAGTAGTCTCGTGTTCAAAGCTATTTTAGCTGCACGGAGTCTCTTTCATCCTCTTTACAATTAGAAGAGGATGAAAGAGACTCAGTAACTAAAGTAGGTATGGACACCAGGCTGGTAGTGGAGTGGCTGACCCGTCCTTCCCCAGCAGGAAGGCTGCTGCGATGCCGGTGTCCCTCTCCGTCTCGTCCTGGATCATGTCCACCCAGTGCTCGTTGTCCTGCTGATTACTGTCATAGATCACCACGGCAACTGCTCCGTACTGCTCCACCATCAGGGCTTTGGACATGAACGAGCATCCGCTATAGAACAAGACGTGCACAGCCAGGTGTCAGTTATAAAAAACAACATAAGTAGTTGGTCACAAAGCTTGATTATTTTGTGGAATCTGTTTAACAGGAAAAATTATGAGATCAAATAACACCTGACACCATCTTAAAATCAACATATGAGGAAAAGTTTTTCCAGTTGTATGGTTTCTGTAACACTGTAAGCAGCTAGTTACACAATGCAGGCTAAAATTGAGTCTATACGTTTTGAAAAGACAGCATACAAGTGATGCTGAGGTGTGATTTTGCGAAACATGAGGTCACAATCAATGCCTACCCTCTCTCTACCATGGCTATAGCTCCTTGTAGAGATTGTCCGTTGTTTAGTGAGGAGCAAGACTGGGCAGGATCTGTCGGCACTAAGTGGATGTGATCATAGTGAAAGTCCTGAAACACAAGAAAGCACATGTCCTATCATACATGCTGAGAGAAGACATATCTCTTAAAGTATGTTTGTGCTTTGAGCAAAAAGAATTGATGTAAATGGAGAAAAAAATGTTGCCAGTACTTAAGAAAAAAGTAAGAAAATGTACAGTGTACAAGGTAAAAAAGTGGACATATTAGTATTTTACTACTATCTAAAAAAAATGATGAATTGGAAACTCTTTCAGAAACAGGTCACAACCCATTACAAACTTACAAATGGTGCTCCAAAGTCCTTTGCTGGCCTGATCTTGAAAAGGTAGTTGATGTCCTGGGGGTACAAAATCTCAAAGTACAGTTGTTCGTTGATGGAATGAGCTGCAGGAAAACATGAAAATAAACATTATACAAAATGTAGCATGACTGTCAACACCAAACTGAAAGTTGACCTGTTAAAAATCTGTTCTAAACGAAAGACATTTGTTTAAGTTTGAGCCAGAAATGTGCATTTATATCAATTTTATCACTTGCAACTTTGGAATCCTGCTTTGTTTTATAGGGCCAAGAAGGTACTAGTATCATTACATCTGGGGGGGGGGGGCCTACATCAATTTCACATCCACATAGCCTAGCGGCGACCAATGGGTGACCAGCATTCCGCGCCACGCCCACTTTGCGGTCGATTCCATTCGACAATGGGGTTGAACAGCATCCTTCCGTACGGCGCGGCAGGTAATCGGAGTTGGAAATGTCAGATAAACAATGTAAGAATTGGTGTATTTGGGGTGAAGATAATGCAAGTACCGAAGTTACGGGTTCCTTTCTCAGCACTCAGTATGAGGCGGCTTCCGTCCTAGATCTCCAGTGCCGAAGGTACGTCAACACTTGGTGTGTCGGCGGCTTCAGCACTGGAAACTCGGAATCGGCAAATCAAACCTTGTCTTTAAAAAGGGTATCGAGATGCTGCCACTCATATTTTCGAGATCATACCGCCTGGGTAACAAAGTTTAATCGGGACAACATCGGCAGGACAGGACTGCAAGGCCTCTTTTCTTACATTTTCACAGACAAAGACTTGGCCTAAGATACTGTTTTGTACGCCGCGCGGCCGACGTAAGCACCAGAAGCCCAGTGCCGAAATGGTTTAACTCGGCTCGGTAGTTATTTTGCTCCAACTATTCAAAGACACAGAATTTCAGAAAACAATATACAAATGTATCTTTTGAACAAGTTTGAGAAACATCTTTTTCAACCATATCTTGCTAAAGCGCGGGTTGTGGGTGTGGCCGAAATGCTGCCCGCCTATTGGTCCCCGCTAGGCTGGCTTGGATGGGAAATT
>NW_017803843.1:1158120-1165204 GCF_001625305.1 Branchiostoma belcheri | reverse complement strand
TTCTTCTATCACTCTGCAGTCTTTCTGTCCAGACACAGAAATAAATATAAAACAAATTCAAAGTTTTTAATGAGTGAGCCTTAAATTTTTATTCCCACTACCATTAATGTTAACGTTATATTTACTTTGTTGACATTCGCGAAACAGGTGGCACTATGTTACATGTAACGTTACCTAAGCCTAATTCAGTATAAGCTGTCAATATCTTTGAGAGACCTGCCGCACTCTGCTTAAGAGTATTATTTATGGCCCTTTTTAAAAATTAATGGTTGTCTCTATGGCGACGCCAATCACCTGAAGTGGTATGTATCATAATGTACTAAATCATATGCTGACGTGGCAACAGCACCAATGCCTTTTTAGTGTTAAATATTATCAAGGTATAAAGTACTTCTAATAAATGTGAATTTATTAAAGCGAGCAAAAATTTGTGTTAAAAGCCAAGCAAATATCTCTACTCAATTTCAAAACTGGGCGTTTGGTTTACCGTTTAGATACCGTTACAGTAAGTTGACAAGAATATGATCACTTCCCCAAGCTTCCTCCAAAAAGTTGACGTTACTTTTCTAAAACAATACTTTATCTATGCCGACCTTAATCAAAGAGAAATAATTCTTCTGTATTCATAACCTCTAACACTATAGTTTGATGAACTTACCCAAGACAGTTAAGGGCTCGTAGAGGCAAACAAGCAACAAAACTACGGCAAGAAACGCACAAATTCCTCTCGACATGGCTGCCATTTTGATGGTGAACTCTACCATTATGGTAATAGGGGTGTTTTCGTTGACGTAAATTGTTGAATATCAGTAATATATAGAAGTATTAAAAGCATAAACATATAAATAATGTATATTCATAATTTCTGTAACAGTAAGAAAGTTTAGGTGTCATATTACACATTTTTAACTACGGGAGTTTATGCTCACACCCCTTTATGATAATGGTATTGACCGTTCAACTCTGACCGGAAACTTCTGGTGTTTTCTGGAAGCAGACGATACAAACATTACGTTACGTCATGGCGCGTATACCTATGGATTTATCGGGTCCGTGAATACTCGAGAGCTGTCTGACTAGACTCTACGTGATGGAGGAAGACACTGAGGCGGACAGAGCCGCCGTCATACCGTCAACAGAGAAAAAGGTTAGATGTCTAAAACATGTTGACGTTACGTACTAGTTACCCCCCTCCCACTTGGTTTGGTTTTTGTGATCAGTTTTCAATTCACGAGCAAGACTCAAGTGTGGTTTCAGAGTGGTGCGGCTTCTGAAATCCAAATCAGAGGTTAAAATCACTCTCGCATTATTTGGTCCAGCAATTTTATCATGAATGTAGATTTGTAAATTTGATCTGTCGAAAACAGCTCGATGTTGACAACTATGCTACTTTTGGACAGGCCTTGACAAAAAAATGTATCACTATGCTAGTAGATGTTTTCCAAGAGCTTGCACTATATACTACCAGTGATCCCTAGATCTATTGTGGAGGCTGCTTGCATTGTCAAGGAAGCACCCCCCCCCCCATAAAAAAATGAGGACCTACTACAGACTTTTCAAAGTTGCTTTGCTGGCTACACTTGCCTTATTGGCTAGAGCAGTGCATTAGATAATCGTAATCCAGTACACTACATAATTGTAAAAGCTGGAAAACATGCTTACATGTATGAAATGCATGAACCAACATCTAGATTACTGGAGTCGTCCACGGCTAATGCAAATGTAACGTTAATGAACAATTCATTTTCTCCAACCTGGGTCCTGTCACAGACATGTGAGCCTCCACCATCGCCCAGCCAGGACCAGGACGTGAAGTCGACGGCGGTGATGAAGTACGCGTCGGTGGAGAGTCCGGTCAGGTTCTCCGTGCTGCAGAAGCTGACGGACCTGAAGCTGCCGCCCGCCAACTGGCTGAGGAGTCAGGAGGGGGTGACGGGCATCAAGACTAACATGTCCTGGGGAACAGGCAGTGGGGAGCCCTTCTCCAGGTCAGCCTTGCCAACATTTACGTTTATAGTAGGTATCTAAAGCTAACAGGTGAAACTGATGCTAATGTGGCAAAAATGCTTTGCAGGAAAAGTTTTGTCAGGTAAAGATGCACAAGCAGTTTCAAAGCACTGTTCTCACACGGTCACACCTATTATTATTAAAGTTCCCAACCCCAGCTCTTTGTCTTGATGTCATCCTACATGTAATGTATAACGACTGTTTTCCTGTTCAGTTTGAGCATGGCCAACACTTTTCTGGAGACAGTTGATGAAGTTGACGTCATCACAGATGCTGAGGTAAGGACAAGCTTGTCCCAAATAGTCTTTTATGTAATTATATCAAGGCATTAATCATAGTATACACAAGGGAATTGCTACTAAAATTTGTAACAAACTGTAATTGCAAAGTAGTAATTCCCTTGTTTATCTCATTACCTAGATGTCTAACCTTCACCGACGTATATCTAGTATAATGTGTGACCTGTGTATGAACTTCAACTGTAACAACTATCTTGGGTTATGAGTCTCTGAAATCAGGACTAAATTGTAAACAACTTATGTTCAGGAACGTGTTTGTCATTTCATATCATAACCATTGTATAAAAGGTTACAGTTTCTTTATCGTAACCTCTGTTGTGTAAGATCACTTAGTATTGGCATGATGTTGGAGAGTGTTTTATGTTCTTTGTTCCATTTCAGAACATCAAGAAGCTGTTGAAGATCCCGTTCAGTAAAGGCAGTGTTTCCTTGGCGGTACACAGGGTGGGGCGGACCCTGCTGCTGGATGAGTTTGACATCTACAGTAGTCTCCTCAGGGCTGAGGTCAGATTTTCTTACACTGACAGATTCTACTAGGGCACTTACAATAGGCCAGTTATTGCCAAGTTGCACACGGGTTGTTCAAAGTTTATAATTGCCAAAAAGTATCTGAGTGTGGATTGTGTTGAAATGTACATGTGGCTTTCCCTCCCACTGTTACATTTATTACCAGTAATATCATTTTTTGGGAAGATGTTTTGTTTATAATTTTTGTCTGATATCGTACCTTTTGATCCTCACAGAGAGAAAACTGGAGATGGTTGCGAGATTTCTACTTAGAGCATGTCCTGGAGAATGTGAAGGAAAAGGTATGTTATTGCTTGTTTCAAATTCATAGTCACAAGCGCTGGCACTTGTGTCATTTGTTTACGTTTTAATTATGTAAAGTATACAATAGTTCAAACATAAAAGGTTTTGTACTGTCTGCCTAAGCATTGGAACAAGTGCTGCATACAAAGCTTTTAATTCATGTATTATGCTCATCACTGCTCATATCTGTCTTTTGAAGGAGAAAATCTTCTCTAGAAAGAAAAAGACCAGAGATTATCTTCAAAACAGAAGTATGTTCTCCAAGTTCCTGTACAGAAGGTATGTCTTTACATATTCATGTTTTGTCTTATTTGTGAATCTGAAAAGATATGGTGCTGGCACATGCCTCCTTCTGCTGTCTTCATGACAAGACACTCAGTGTTGATGGGCAATTTATTTGTTAAGGTTAAGAGGCCTTGTTGAAGTGTTTTAGGTGAAAAAGGATGTGATGTTATTCTCCCCATGTATCCAGTATTGAGGATGGGAAGGATGCTGAATCCCCGCCCAGTTACTCGGAGGTGTGTGGGGAGGAGTCTGAGGAGGAAGGGGCTGTAGGGAACTGTCCTGATGCAGCTAACGGCAGACTGGCCCCAGGACAGAGTGTTAACAATGGAGACCTCCTTCCTGAGGTGAGAACTCTGCTGTATTTGTTAGTGCCTGGTCACATTTGTCATACCAAGGTGATAAGATCACAAAATGAGGGAATTCTTGTAATAGTCATGCATATGTCGTATTAAATCTAGCCTCTTGAAATTCTATGACATCAAAATTGTACAATGGCCTAGTACATGTACAAATGTGACCATGCTGTAACATACACTGTAAGCTGCATGAATATACTGTGACTGCAAAGTGTGTTTTACCACAGGTCTGTGTAATGATAATGTCTGCAGTTGTTAACAAGTAGACTTTCTCCTTTCCCTATTGGTCAGCCTGAAGACCCGAGCCTCCGGAGTGAGTTCCAGAGAAATGTCATCTGGACATTTGAAGACATCCGCATGCTGATTGGCACAGACATGCCCATATTTGGAGGCGGGACACACCCTGCAGTGAGCCTCAGACTAAGGTAGGAGTCAGGGCTGGCCTTGTGAGATGGTGTAACATCACAGCTGGTATTCATAAGGTCAATTATCAATCAATCAATGATCAACTAGGCCAACATAAAGGTGGCGAATTGGTCTTGTGATTGATGACTTCAAATTTAAAGGTCCTGGGTTCGAATCCCTCACTGGCTCCAATGTTGTGGCCTTTGGAAAGTCACTTTACATACATTTCCTTGCTCGATTTAGGTAAAAATGAGTATTACCGGTATGTACATAAAGGGACATAAAGTCAGAGGTCTCATGTTTAGGAGGATCGCACCTTGAGAATGTTAAAAGATCCCACGTTTATTGAAACGAGTAGGGGTCCATCCCTGTGAGAGTGGATAAAACCTTTCAGTCTGGTCTTACACAGCATGTACTTACTGTACAAAACTGGTGTGCTTAGATGTGGTGTGTGAAACAAACAAACCATTCTTATTTTCTTTTCCTCCAAGGATAAGCCATAAGTGTTTTCATCAGTAAGCTATTGTGACATGTTTCCTTGCTGTTTCACAGGGACATGAAGAAGCCAATCAATGTGCTGACTGGGCTGGACTACTGGCTGGACAACCTGATGTGTAACGTGCCTGAACTGGTCATGTGTTACCACTTGGAGGGGGTGGTCCAGGTCTGTACAAACTCTGCATAGTTTTTAATTTCTGATTTTTGTTACCCTGATTTAAAAAACCTGGAACTTATATGTCTCAGTCCATGGTGCTGAAACTATAGATGATATGAAAATGATCCAGACTTGCAGCAAAAGTGAATATTACACTGGGGGTAAATTCAATATAAGGCATGATAGCAGGAAATGAGATAATCTTTTCTGCTAGGATCTTTGACCTATGTTCCTGTCAGCTCCCTGACATGCGTAGCATGTAGAAATAGCTATGTGAACACAAGCAAACACACAAACAGATACTCCGAAAATAACACCTCCATGTACAAACAGATACCAACCTTCGTGGTTGTATGACAGATATTATAACAACTGTAATGAAACTCCCCCATGTTTTGTGTCCAGCAATACGAGCTGATTAAGACAGAGGAGATCCCCAACCTGGATGCTTCGCGGTTCTCCCCCCAGGTCATTAAGGACATTGCTCAGAACATCCTGTCTTTCCTGAAGTCAAACTGCACTAAGGAAGGACACACCTACTGGCTGCTTAAAGGTGATACTGATGACCAGGTTCTACAAATGTTCCAGCCTTTTAAAATTCAACTACTAATGGCTGGTGCACTGCATAGATTTCAGTAGTAGCCAACTGTAGTGGTGTTGTGCTACATCAGATCATGCCATAGACATACTTTTACAATTGTCTGTACAAATTGTAGTTAAGCTAACTTACATGGCTTAAGAAGATAAGTACAGGTGTAACCTCCCTGAATCTACCCGGATATATTCTTGCCAGGGGTAGGTTGTGGCCTGCTTCATATTTATATTGTATACAGTAAGTCATTTAAAGAAAAAAGTGCTCCTCATGACTAAATTGCAGCTTAGGTATACAGCAATGCATCTGTTTGTTTTGCAGAACTGGTAAACTGCCTTTAGGACCAGACCAGACTGTTTGGTTCATTCACTCACATCAGGATAGACTCCTACTCATTTTGATAATTGTGGTAGGATCTTCAAGTAGTTTGACAAGCTACCATATTTTTCCCAGGAAATGGAGATGATGTTGTGAAGCTGTATGACCTGACCACGCTGTGCTCTGAGAACATGGAGGATAAAACCTCCAACCCCTTCTCTGTGCCTGTAGCCATGCTGTTGTACAGGTCAGAAGTCTGATATCGCTACTGCAGTTTTTATCTGGATTTAAACAAGTACAAGTAGTGGTCAAGTCAAAGTTAAGTAAACAAACACGGAACAGAAATTGTAGGCAAAGCATTCTTTCTGAAAACTTTGACGCCAGTTTGGGCCACACGTAAAATATCTTACTGCCAATTTATTTATCTTCTCGAGAACTTAATTTTGCGACATAAGGGGAAAAGAAAGTTTTTGCAGTGTTTGAAGTAGGCACTATCTACTAAGACATCCTTCCATTGCAGAGTTGCCCGTAACATGCTGATGGACAGTAACTGTCACAAGGAGGACTTCCCCACTGTCAGGAAACTGTTGAAACAGTGTATCGAGCTGTTGGATGAAGACAAACATCCAGAGGTGGGCACAGGACAGACTTCTACTTCAGCCTATAAAACCAGATGTGAACAGCTACATTTTGTAGTCAAAACACATGAAGTTTTGTGGCTTTTTTTCAAAGTAGGAGAGAAAGGGAAGTTTTCTCATTGGCTTAAATTCACAGTTGAAACAATGCAGTAGTTGTAGTGAATGAAAATGTCATGAATGAAAATACATTGTAATTGAAAGTAGTTAAGCAACCATCCTTAAGTGTCCTCCTGTGTTCTCTCTTGTGGATTTCGTTTGGAATTTTGACTGGTATAGATGGTGAGAAACTGTAAATTATTGTCAGAATTCCCTTTAGTGCAAGTCTTAGAGTTTCTAAAACTAAAAAGAATCAAATGTGGCAAGTTATGCTGACATATTTTTTTGTCATCAGATCGTGACATCAGCCAACTACCTGTTGTCGGACCTCTTTGTCCCTGACGACCCCACTGAGGATCCCTGTGTTCCTGCCTCCTCAGACACGGCAGACCAGGAATTCTGGGATAGCAGTTGCTACGATGACAACGATGATGATGATGTGTCTCAGGACGGGGATAACCTGGCAGTCGCTGTCATCAAGTCAGTGGAGGACTTGTATGAGCGGGAGAAGTACAGGTCATCTGGGAATAGGGTAAGTAGGGAGTGTTACAAAATTAGCCTGGTTACCAAACCTATTATAGCTCCCGAGTCCTACATCCTCTCCGCAAATAGCGGAGAGGATG